>NC_091151.1:29694304-29944304 GCF_040958095.1 Procambarus clarkii
TATTGATTGCATGCTTGTATCTTCAGTGGGCATCATTGTTCAGTTAGTTCACTTGTCAGCCCGAAGTGTCAGCAGGATGGAGCCTGCTGTCATTTCTCGAGGGGCTGTTGAATAGCTGTGTTGCAATTGCCACTGGATGGACAATAACGTAACCATTCGCTGTGGTGTAACTTAGTCTGTGATATTTTCTTTTTGATTTGCAATATTGCGTCATCAGTGGGCACACCTGTGTTCAGGTTAGTTCAGTATGCAGCCGCACAGCAAGGGTTGCTATTTAGCTGTTTGTTATCGTGCCACTGGATGGACATTAACGTAACGTAAACTCGGTAATGTAGTAGTTAGTCTCTTGTTATTAATAAATTGTTATGTTATAGAAAACGGTCTTTGTTGTCAACCCTTCAACCATATTATTCCACACATGTTTCTGCATATTACGATTAAATGTTGATGTAATCTTGATATGACGGCTGTTCTTGGGAATTCGAATTCCAATTCATAGCGCCACATCAAATATAAATATTTGATTGTGAGAATCCGTCGTTTACCCTTTATTAGTTTTAACGTCCTGTTTAACTAGGAGGAGCCAGCGGCCTATTGTGGACAGGTCTTCACCCCTAGTGGTGGAAGCCTGGCGGTTTGCTCCCGCTTTTCCTTTTTCTATTGGACTCATGCTTAACTGCCGTGAGCAGCCTTTAAACTTGTAGTCCACCTCCTAAGGGAGGTAGGCGTTGAAAAAAATCTCACACTCTTAAAGCTTTATGTGGACCAAGAATTGGAGTGGAGTTAATGAGGTTTTTAATATTTCACATTGACATAAAATGCAAGAAAATTAGGAATACAATAATTATGTTACTTTCTGATTACATTTTTTTGTGTGTGGATAGGCAGGCAGGTGGGTTACTCAGTAGACAAAATATTGAAGTTCTTGCGAGGCAGGATCAGGTATAACATTTGGGGTTTACAGCTCATGCTCGGTGATGATATGGAAAATTTGTTTACTGAGAATAATATAAAATATATATAAATGTAATAATTTCTCCTGTAAATTACTGTAAGTATATTCTCCAATATTGTAAATCTTTTAAAGAAAAATATGTATAACATGATAATGAAACACTTGTTTACTGAGAATTATACTACTGTATATGTAATGTAGTATTGCCTTGTAAAATTTATGTATATATTATTTATATTGTATTTTTTTAAATAAAGATAAAAAAGTAGATGTAGTTGCCTTGTGTGCTTGTTGGAGACTTTGTGGGGCCAGGATTTATAGTTGCCTACTGTGCTTATCATGGTGGCTCCGTGGGGCCAGTAGTAATAATTGCTTCGTGGTCTTGCAGAGGCTCCGAGGGACCAGCAGTTATAGCTGCCCTATGTGCTTGTGCTGTGGGCTCCGTGGGGGCCAGGAGTTATCGTTGTTTCGTGTGGCTGTAGGAGGCTCCGTAGGGCGAGGAGTTACAGCTGTCTCGTATCCTTGTCCGGGATGCTCCGTGTGACCAGAAGTTATAGATGCATCGTGAGTTTGTCGGAGGCTCCGTAAGGCCAAGAGTCATAGCTGACTCGTGTGCTTGCCGCCTAGTGTGTTTGTTCTCTCGTGTGCTTGCCGGAGGCTTCGTGGGCAAAGAGTTATAACTGTCTCATGTGTTTGTCCTGGAGGCTCCGTGATGCCAGGAGTTATAGCTGCTTCGTGTGCTTGTCGGAGGCTTCGTGGTGCCAGGAGTTATAGTTGCCTCTTGTGCTTGCTGGAGGCTCCATTGGGCTAGGAGTTATATCTGTCTCGTGTGATTGCCAGAAGCTCCGTGCGGCCATGAGATATACCTGCCTCCTCTGCTTGCCGAATGCTCTGTGGGGCCAGGAATTATTGCTGATTCGTGTGCTTGTCCTGGAGTCTCCAATGAGCCGGGAGTTATAGCTCCCCCGTTTGCTTGTTCTACAGACTCTGTGGGGCCAGGAGTTATAGCTGCCTCTTGTGCTTGTCCTGGAGGCTCCGTTGGGCCAACAGTTATAGCTGCCTCGCGTGCTTGTTGGAGGCTCTGTGGGGCCAGGAATTATTGCTGTCTCGTGTGCTTTTCCCGGATACTCCGTGGGGCCAGGAGATATAGCTGCCTCGTGTGCTTGTAGGTGTCTACATGGGGCCAGGAGTTATAGCTGCCTCGTTTGCTTGTCCTGGAGTTTGTTGGGCCAAGAGTTTTCGCTGCCTCGCGTGCTTGACGGAGGCTCCGTGGGTCCAGGGGATATAGCTGCCTCGTGTGCTTGTCCTGAAGTCTCTGTTGGGCCAAAAGTTATAGCTGCCTGATATGCTTGCCGGAGGCTGCGTGGGCCAGAAGTTAGAGCTGCCTCGTATGCTTGCTGGACGCTCCATGGACCAGTAGTTATAGCTGCCTCGTGTGCTTGCCGGAGGCTCCGTGGGGCCAGGAGTAACAGCTGCTTCATATGCATGCTGGAGGGTGCGTAGGGCCAGGAGTTATACCCGCCTCGTGTGCTTGTCTGAGGCTCCGTGGAGCGAGGAGTTATATCTGTCTCTTGTGCATTCCCGGATGCTCCGTGGGGCCAGGATATATAGGTGCCTCTTGTGCTTGTCGGAGGCTTCATGGGGCCGGGAGTTATAGCTGTCTCGTGTGCTTTTCCAAGATGCTCGGTGAGGCAAGGAGATATAGCTGCCTGGTTCGCATGTCAGGCTCCGTGGGGTCAGGAGATATAGCTGCCTCGTGTGCTTTTCCTGGAGGCTCCATGGGACTTGAAGCTAGAGCTGCCTCGTGTGCTTGTCCTGGAGGCTTCTTGCGGTCTTGAGTTTTAGTTCCCTCGTGTGCTTGCCGGAGGCTCCGTAGGGCCGGGAGATATTGCAGACTCGTGTGCTTGCCGCCTAGTGTGTTTGTCCTCTCGTGTGCTTACCGGAGGTTCTGTGGGCAAAGAGTTTTAGCGGCCTTATGATATTGTCCTAGAGGCTCCGTGATGCCCGGAGTTATAGCTGCCTCGTGTGCTTGCTGGAGGCTTCAAGGAGCCAGGAGTTATAGCTGCCTCGATTGCTTGCCTGAGGCTTCATGCGGCCATGAGTTATACCTGTCTCGTGTACTTGCCGGATGCTCCATGGGGACAGGCGATATAGTTGCCTCGTGTGCTTCTCGCAGGCCCTGTTGTGCCAGAAGTTATAGCTGCCTCGTTTTCTTGTCCCGGAGTCTCTGTTGGGCCAAGAGTTATCGCTGCCTCGAGTGCTTGT
This sequence comes from Procambarus clarkii, assembly GCF_040958095.1. NCBI lineage: Eukaryota > Metazoa > Arthropoda > Malacostraca > Decapoda > Cambaridae > Procambarus > Procambarus clarkii. The sequence continues at coordinate 29,697,525 of NC_091151.1, forward strand.
TGGAGGCTCCGTTGGGCCAGTATTTATAGCTGCTTACTGTGCTTGTCCCGGAGGCTTCGTGTGGCGAGTATTTATAGTTGCTTACTGTGCTTTTCCTGTAGGCTTCGTGGGGCCAGGAGTTATAGCTCCTGGTGTGCTTGTCGGATGGTCAGTGGGGCCAGGTGGTATAAATCCCTCGTGTGCTTGCCGGAGGCACCGTTGGGCCAGGAGTTATAACTTCCTCGTGTACTTGTCCCAGATGCTCGGTGGGGCCAGGAGATATTGCTGCCTCGTGCTTGTCTTAGATGCACTTTGGGGCCAGGAGATATAGCTGCCTCGTGTGCTTGCCGGAGGCTTCTTGCGGTCGGGAAGGGAAATTGCCAAAGCAATGGCTAAGGGAGCTCAGTTGTTAAGGGAGAACAATGGCTTAGGGAGTGCAATGGCTAAGGGAGGACAATGGCTAAGGTAAAACTGTTGCTAAGGGAGGACAATGGCTAAGGGAGTACAGTGGCTAGTAGAGTGCAGTGTCTAAGGGAGTGCAGTGGGTAAGGATGTACAGTGGCAATGGGAGTACAGTGGCTAAGGGAGGGCAATGGTTATTGAGATCAATGAAGTTCAGTGGATAAGGGAGTGCAGTGGCTAAGGAAGTACAATGGCTAAGGAAGTACAGTGGCTAAGTGAAAACAGTGGCTAAGGGTGGACAAAGGCTATGGGAGTACAGTGGCTAAGGAAGGGCAATGGCTTAAGGAGTACAGTGGTTAAGGGAGGGCAATGGCTAATGTAGTACAGTGGCTAAGGGAGGGCAATGGTTATTGAGAGCAATGGCTACGGGAGGGCAATGGCTAGAAGGGTACAGTGGCTAAGGGAAGACAAATGCTAATGGTGGGCAATGGCAAATGGAGGACAGTGGGTAAGGGAAGGGAAAGGCACGGCAAGTTACTTGGGATTTCCACAGAGGATGGAGTTACTGGGTAAGATGAAGTATTGCCTTGTGTAGGTGTGTATTGAATATTAAATATAAGTTGAATATAAGGCAGGTACTGGTTGTTCTGGTGCCTAGCACTGGGATAGGAAAGTGTTCAGATGGCTTTTTTTAGTGAATTCATAGGTTTTACTAGAGCTAGACTTCCTAGCTATGATAATGCCATCTCTAACAAGGCACTGATTAATCAAAACGATTGTTACGACGAGCTGATCGCATCTTGTAGAAAGTTCCTGTCTTGTTCTAGTGAGGGATTCATTTCTCAGAACCCAGATCTCTGATATACAGCTGATCAGACCCCAGATCTCTGATACACAGCTGATCAGATCCCAAATCTCACAGCTAATCTGAGAATCTCCTTATTTTCAATAATTATTTAGTTTAACACAGATCCTTCGGTTGTTTGATCCCTCATGATTTGTCCTACCTACTCTATAAGCTGCTGAGATGTCATTACGTTGGAGGGAGACACCCCAGCTTTTCCTGAAGCTTACTTATCATAATGTCAGTACAGTTTTCTCCTTCAGATTCACAAGGAAGTACTGACGTCAACATCACTACTGAGTCACATTAACTTTTGCTGCTCCAGTTGGTTTTGGGCCTTAGCCTGGTGATAATGGATGGAGTTTGCTACTCAAGTTGGCCCTGGGCCTTAACTTGGTGATCATGCATGGAGTTTGCTGCTCCAGTTCGTCCTGGGACTAAGCTTCGTGATCGTGGATGGAGTTTATCTGGTTTGCAATGCTTGCAATCACTTCCTGTTACTTACCGCAGGTTTCATGGGAATGTTTCAGTGTGTTGACTTCAGTATGCAGCTGTTCGATTGTTTGGATCAACTCGATGAATATGTGACTGCTGGTCTGCAATAGTGTTGGCTTGGCTTTCAAGAACCTAGGCTAGTTTGTGGTACCGCTGGACATCAAGCGAACCCTTGGAGTCATGAGATGGAGGACTACCACATACAAGCTGAGAGAGTAAGATGGCCAGGGAGGGATTCGGTCTCGGTGTTGACAACTCGCTTTGGCTGGACGAGCGGGTACTAGAACGCCCATGGGCCCCATAGTTTCTGTTTTGCATAGTTGCAGGCGAGTTGTGTTGCATCTTGTGCACAGTGGACTGTTTGCTCCTGGTCATGACGTCTTGTTATTGTTGAGTTGGAGGGCTTAATGGGCTTTGAAATAAGCGTCAGACGGCAGGCACTGGGCCACGGTGTCAAACACAAGGCTTGTGGTGTTGGAACTGGTGGGTTGGGTAAATGGTTGGCAAACCTGAAGTTTTTTATAACATGTCAGGTGTCCACGTACTTGGCCGCCTCTTGGTGAGACCTACATCATCAAGAGGTCAAAGTTAGTTGTAATCTAATGAGAAACCTAATAATTTTGGCATCATCAGCAACCATTGAGGGGAATCAGTCTATACATTCTTGACAAACATTTACGTATATCAGACACAGGATAGGTCCGAGTACAGAACCCTGAGAGACCCGTTGGAGATATTATGCCATTTTAAGGTCTCATTGCAGTTGGGTGGCAACTACCGGCCAGGTCGGACGCTCCTGAGGTCTCTCCTCTCCTGGCTAGTGTTTACGTTGGACGATTGCTGGTTGCCCTGCCTGGTGGTGGTTTGCCACTGACAGGGTGACGTTTTAATTGTCATGGGGACTTCTCGGCCTCCAGTGAAGAGGACATTGTCGGCTGGTCTGGCATTTACGGTACCAGTGGACCATCTTTTGGTTGGTGTCGCTCTGGTGGATGTGCTTCATGTGCAGGTATCGGATTTAGTGGGCGTCCAGCTGTTTCAGGGTAACCGTGCTGTGATCAATTTCCACCACAAGGATACCTTTCAGGCGTTTCTCAGGCGATGTGAGAGGCGTGTTTACCCTCTCCCTTATACCGCCGGTTTTGTTAAAGTGGTGAATCTTAGTGTTGCCTTGACATATGTGGCAGTGCAGGTACCCCCCCCCCTCCTTTGAATTTCAGAACAATCTTTTAATCAACCTGTTTTGAACGGTTTGGGACTGTGTTAAGTGTTCGTTGAAACAAGATCCTTGCCAAGCACTGTGCTGGTATGCTTGACGGCTCCCACACCCTAATGATGTCGCTGAAGTGTAGTGTACCATCGTCGGTGTCCGTGTTGGGTTATACGCTCCTCTGCCTGTATCAGGGGCAACCGGGCACGTGTTATAGGTTTGGTCACAAGGGTCATGTGGCTGCAGCGTGCGACTTGCGAGCAACTGGTGGGGTTCATATTTTTCGCGCGGAGGATTTTCCACCCCATTGCAGTTGCATTCAGACGGTTCTGAGGACGGTGTGGATCCTGTGCCTGAGGTTCCTGATTGCGTGTCTGTTGCTCTGCTTGTTGCAGCGGGTTCTACGACTTGTGCGACACGTCTGGTAACTGCTGTGGCCCCCTGGGGTTGTTAAGCCGGTGTGTGTGGATGTCGGGCCGTCTCCTGCGCTGAGTGCAGTAGAGATCCATGTCCCTCCCCTGTCTGTGGGTGTAGTCCCGGCTTCTGGGGGAGTGGGTTCTTCTGTTTTGGAGGGGGGTGCCTCGGCTGGAGGAGGTGCTTGCCATGCCTGTGTGTCTCGACGACTGTCGTTCTGATGCTTCCATCCCTGTGCAGAAGTGTGCACGCCGGTGTTCCGAGGCTGTTTCCCTAGATGACGTCGACAGTGTGGGCGATGTGGCCTCTGTGGATTCTTCGGACGGTGTGGGTGTGGACCATGTGGATGCCGTGATGGTGTCTCTGCCTGTGGTGGGGCCTGGTAGGAGTGGTGTGGTGTGGCCTATCTCAAAGCGATCGCGACGGGCTCGGAGTCTCTCCCCTTCGTGGTGTGCCTAGGGAGGAGGCGGGGGCGTACAGTGCTCCGGAGTCCCCCACTGTCGGTGGCGAGGCTGTTAGGGGTTTAGAGTTGCTCTGAAGCAACTCTGCCCACATACCGCTGTGGAAAGCATACTGCTTGCGCTTTTCGATGCAGGACTTCCCTGGAAAATATTAGTGTACGTCATGAAATCAAAATACCACGCTCCAGTGCGGCATGTCTCACTGTCCCGTTCACTGCTGTTTTCGTCGCCGCTCCTCTGTCTTCGGCTCCTAGCAACTTTTGACCCTTATCATTCTCCACATCTGTCCTGGTGCATTCGAGAGGATACGCCCTTCATGCAAACCGCCCCCACTATCAAGAAGAAAAAGAAGAAGGTCTCACTCCTCACAGTAAATCTCTGCTTCCTGTTACTTAGGAAGTGCTCCGTTATCCACTGGAGCACCTTACCAGTTCCTCTTGCCTGTTTCTCCAAATTATGCACCAGCCTTTTTTGGTGTATTGTATAAAAAGGCATTATAACATTTTAAAGAACATGCAGTCAGCGCACCCTTCTCTTCTTGTTTGAGCTTTATTACCTGGTCGTAGAATTCTATTAAACGTGTGAGGCAAGATTTACCATCCATGAACCCATGTTGTTTGTGAGTCACGTTGGCCCTTGTCTCCAGATGTGATACTAGTTTTTTCCCACAATCTTCTATATAACCTTGCACGGAATACAAGTTAGCGGACTGTCGTGTCACGAATTCACAGTAAGGCTCGTGGACTAGAGCTTTTCTTCAATAATCAATGAGCCACCTGGCCTTATATATTTCAGTGTAAATAGGGCTAGGGAAAATTAAAACTCTAAGTAAAATCCACCAGTTTACTGGGGCGAACTTATCTACCTGACACCACTTCTTATGTACACAAATCTCTCTATGCATACTCACAATCAAGTAACAATAAAGTGAATCAAATCAAAGTGCATGTCATACTAGGTAGATGTCACTAGACCATAATCACATAACAACATTGGTACACTAGTCAGTTCAAGACCGGCTGAAGTTTGTCAACATTGTGGGTAGTGACGCTACATAACCAGAGTGACGTCTAAAGAATAAAGTCTAAGCATGTTCATCAATATCACAGGTCAATGAACTCTCACTTGCCTTCAGAAAAAACTAAGTCCCAACTGGACTGACAATGTCTAAGCTCTTTGCTGTATTAGGCAGAGTCCACAATGATTGAAATGCGACAAAGTCAATAACTCTCTATGAAAGTTAGAGCTCACAATGACCTGATACATGGTAAAATCAATTACTTGTATTCAAACGGTAGAGTTACAATGGTTGGAAAAGAGGCAAAGTCAGAAATCTCATCTCAATATATAAGTCCACAAACTCCTCACCAGAGGCAGAGTCCACACTGACACAATATTATGACAATAGTTCTCACGTCCATATGTATGTACATTCGAATAAATAAATTATTATTATTATTTGTATTATTATTATTATTATTATTATTATAGTATCTCTATGATAAATATTACCAAATCTAAAGGCAGCTTATACAGGTGAGGGAAAGTCTTTATGTGATGCTGCAAGACCAGAGGGAGAGAAGGTCAGACTTTGGAAAATAAGAAAATTATTATAAACGTTTATGATATATTAATTTTCAAATGGGATTAGAAAAATAGGAATAAGCATTGAATTTAGAATTAGAACACTTATAGAAATGTTAGAAAAAACTTCAGCATAAAAGTTGTGATTAAGTGAGAAAAGCTAAACGATGAAATTGAAGAATAATTTTATTTAAAATTGTTAAATTAAATTATGAGAAATACAAGGAATGAACAGTTTCACTGCTTTAAACTAAAAGATGTTCAGTATTTGGAATGTGACTCTCGGACCTGTATGTATATCTTTTTAATGTCTAAAGAGACACAATATATTGTTGTGACAACCGTCAGTTGATGGTGATGGCTAACCCCTGCTGATGGGGTGAAGTAAGGGTGTTTTGAAGCAGGGGTACACAGGCCAGCCAGTGGGTTCAGGGTAGACGATGATGCCTCTACCGAGGAAGGCGCCGCTGAAGCCAAAGGTTCCGTCAGTAATGACGTGATGGTCGCCCAGGGTCAGCGCAGCCAGGTCCACCACAGGGTTTTTTCCTCCTGTAAATTACACAGAACTCACTTAAGTGATCATTAACCCTTAGATGGTTACACGTGATGGCTTATGTTATATAGTGAATCAGCTCGTTCTCAGACCAAATCCATTCGATCCAGCGGTCAACTCCAAAGCCGCATTCATAAATTTTAACATTCTGTTCATTCAAAACAGAACTTTCCTCATATATTAAAAAAATATTATTATATATTAGCATAATGTGCGTATTTAAGCACTGGTTAGGTTAGGTTAGGAGTTTGAATTCTGTTGGCGATTATTTGTATTTGTAGTACGTGGGTGAAACATTTACAGAGTTATAATTCGACAACCTGTCGAATTTCGGTGAAAGTTGAAGCATTTCAACCCATCTTCGACTCAAGTCCATTGCATCCAGCGGTCGACCCCACAGACGCATTCATAAATTTTAACATGCTCTTCATTCAAAATTGGAACTTTCTCAAATATAAATTAATATTTTAATATATTAGCATATTGTGCATATATGGGTATAGGTTAGGTTGGCTTAGGTTAGGTTAGGTGTTTAGGTTCTGTTGGCGATTATTTGTATTTGTAGTACGTGGGTGAAGCATTTACAGCGTTGTGATTCGAACAAAATTCGTCAGTGAAGCACTTGTTCCGGATATGTTCGAACGTCAGCAGTTGTGAGTCGTGTGTAAACGGCTTTTCATTCATAAACAGAGGGGTTTGGCGTGTGCATAGAATCATTTTTGGATCTTTGTTTGGAGGACGGGCTGTAAAAATATTTAAAATAAACCAATCGGTAGTAATTTATTGAAAATAAAGAAAATCACTCTGCCTACTAGGCAAATTGGGTATTGCATAGTAGGCCGAGAAGTGCGTTCTGGCTACTAGGTACGACATATACATATATATATATATATATGTATATAACACCTATACCCCCTATTAGACTATTTTACAGGAACTTCTTTTCCACAGCTCATAAAACGGAGGAAAGGGTCCTGAAAGATATTGTTAATAGAAACGTTATCCCTACAGACAAAAATCAGAGGATACAACTGACGATTTACTATAAAACCAGAAAAACGGCCAGCCTACTCATGAGAAACTCTCCAGACACAAAACAGAACGCTTTAAAAGAGACTAACGTCGTCTATGCCTTCAAATGCCCACTTGGGGACTGTAAGCTCCAAAAAACCCAGTATATAGGCAAGACAACAACATCTCTTTCTAGGCGTTTAACGATGCAAAAGCAACAGGGCTCCATTAAGGAACATATAATCTCTTCCCATAACCAAACCATCGCCAGAGAAATCCTAGTAAACAACACAGAAATCATCGATAGATACAGCGATAGCAGGCGGCTTGACGTTTGCGAGGCACTACACATCAAGAAGTCAACACCAGCAATCAACAGCCAATTATTGCACAACTATATTCTACCCACCTCAAGACTCCGCTCCAATATAGAAGCATCAAGAAATATGGACCAATAGGCTTTCTACAAACACTTCTATTCAATACCCATTGTTTGTGTTCTGTCTTGTGTTGATACTTTTAATACCCTATTAATATCCCCTCTTGTTTTGTCTTGTGTTAATGCCACATCACCCCTCCCACCTCACTCAAATGTAGATATAAAATCAGAGATACGTAAGATCTAATCAGTTGTGTATTTGTGAAGTCTTTGAAAATGTAATAAGTTTTACGAAACGCGCCCGTGTCGCGTCAGACTAGAAATAAAAATGAATTTTGGAGAAGTGATTTTTGATTTACCTCCAACAGTGAAGCGTAATGTACGAAAGATTGAGAAAATTCGTGTTAGAATTATTAATCTTACTTTTTAGGTCATATTTAATAATATATGTCTACAGGAAAGACTGCTACCAAAATATACTAATATATATATATATATATATATATATATATATATATATATATATATATATATATATATATATATATATATATATATATGAATATAGTTTTCATTCGCATATAGTCCTGGGGACCATTCAGGCTTGTTCGCATATATATATATATATGCGAACAAGCCTGAATGGTCCCCAGGACTATATGCGAATGAAAACTCACACCCCAGAAGTGACTCGAACCCATACTCCCAGAAGCAACGCAACTGGTAACTACAGGGCGCCTTAATCCGCTTGACCATCACGGCCGTCAAAAGGAAGTGATAGCCGAGGCTATTTGAGCCACTTCCCCGACGGCAACTCGGATGGTAATCTTGGGCATAGCATTTCACCAAATCACCTCATTCTTTGGGGCACACGTGAGGAACACAAATGCGAACAAGCCTGAATGGTCCCCAGGACTATATGCGAATGAAAACTCACACCCCAGAAGTGACTCGAACCCATACTCCCAGAAGCAACGCAACTGGTAACTACAGGGCGCCTTAATCCGCTTGACCATCACGGCCGTCAAAAGGAAGTGATAGCCGAGGCTATTTGAGCCACTTCCCCAACGGCAACTCGGATGGTAATCTTGGGCATAGCATTTCACCAAATCACCTCATTCTTTGGGGCACACGTGAGGAACACAAATGCGAACAAGCCTGAATGGTCCCCAGGACTATATGCGAATGAAAACTCATACCCCAGAAGTGACTCGAACCCATACTCCCAGAAGCAACGCAACTGGTAACTACAGGGCGCCTTAATCCGCTTGACCATCACGGCCGTCAAAAGGAAGTGATAGCCGAGGCTATTTGAGCCACTTCCCCGACGGCAACTCGGATGGTAATCTTGGGCATAGCATTTCACCAAATCACCTCATTCTTTGGGGCACACGTGAGGAACACAAATGCGAACAAGCCTGAATGGTCCCCAGGACTATATGCGAATGAAAACTCACACCCCAGAAGTGACTCGAACCCATACTCCCAGAAGCAACGCAACTGGTAACTACAGGGCGCCTTAATCCGCTTGACCATCACGGCCGTCAAAAGGAAGTGATAGCCGAGGCTATTTGAGCCACTTCCCCGACGGCAACTCGGATGGTAATCTTGGGCATAGCATTTCACCAAATCACCTCATTCTTTGGGGCACACGTGAGGAACACAAATGCGAACAAGCCTGAATGGTCCCCAGGACTATATGCGAATGAAAACTCACACCCCAGAAGTGACTCGAACCCATACTCCCAGAAGCAACGCAACTGGTAACTACAGGGCGCCTTAATCCGCTTGACCATCACGGCCGTCAAAAGGAAGTGATAGCCGAGGCTATTTGAGCCACTTCCCCGACGGCAACTCGGATGGTAATCTTGGGCATAGCATTTCACCAAATCACCTCATTCTTTGGGGCACACGTGAGGAACACAAATGCGAACAAGCCTGAATGGTCCCCAGGACTATATGCGAATGAAAACTCACACCCCAGAAGTGACTCGAACCCATACTCCCAGAAGCAACGCAACTGGTAACTACAGGGCGCCTTAATCCGCTTGACCATCACGGCCGTCAAAAGGAAGTGATAGCCGAGGCTATTTGAGCCACTTCCCCGACGGCAACTCGGATGGTAATCTTGGGCATAGCATTTCACCAAATCACCTCATTCTTTGGGGCACACGTGAGGAACACAAATGCGAACAAGCCTGAATGGTCCCCAGGACTATATGCGAATGAAAACTCACACCCCAGAAGTGACTCGAACCCATACTCCCAGAAGCAACGCAACTGGTAACTACAGGGCGCCTTAATCCGCTTGACCATCACGGCCGTCAAAAGGAAGTGATAGCCGAGGCTATTTGAGCCACTTCCCCGACGGCAACTCGGATGGTAATCTTGGGCATAGCATTTCACCAAATCACCTCATTCTTTGGGGCACACGTGAGGAACACAAATGCGAACAAGCCTGAATGGTCCCCAGGACTATATGCGAATGAAAACTCACACCCCAGAAGTGACTCGAACCCATACTCCCAGAAGCAACGCAACTGGTAACTACAGGGCGCCTTAATCCGCTTGACCATCACGGCCGTCAAAAGGAAGTGATAGCCGAGGCTATTTGAGCCACTTCCCCGACGGCAACTCGGATGGTAATCTTGGGCATAGCATTTCACCAAATCACCTCATTCTTTGGGGCACACGTGAGGAACACAAATGCGAACAAGCCTGAATGGTCCCCAGGACTATATGCGAATGAAAACTCACACCCCAGAAGTGACTCGAACCCATACTCCCAGAAGCAACGCAACTGGTAACTACAGGGCGCCTTAATCCGCTTGACCATCACGGCCGTCAAAAGGAAGTGATAGCCGAGGCTATTTGAGCCACTTCCCCGACGGCAACTCGGATGGTAATCTTGGGCATAGCATTTCACCAAATCACCTCATTCTTTGGGGCACACGTGAGGAACACAAATGCGAACAAGCCTGAATGGTCCCCAGGACTATATGCGAATGAAAACTCACACCCCAGAAGTGACTCGAACCCATACTCCCAGAAGCAACGCAACTGGTAACTACAGGGCGCCTTAATCCGCTTGACCATCACGGCCGTCAAAAGGAAGTGATAGCCGAGGCTATTTGAGCCACTTCCCCGACAGCAACTCGGATGGTAATCTTGGGCATAGCATTTCACCAAATCACCTCATTCTTTGGGGCACACGTGAGGAACACAAATGCGAACAAGCCTGAATGGTCCCCAGGACTATATGCGAATGAAAACTCACACCCCAGAAGTGACTCGAACCCATACTCCCAGAAGCAACGCAACTGGTAACTACAGGGCGCCTTAATCCGCTTGACCATCACGGCCGTCAAAAGGAAGTGATAGCCGAGGCTATTTGAGCCACTTCCCCGACGGCAACTCGGATGGTAATCTTGGGCATAGCATTTCACCAAATCACCTCATTCTTTGGGGCACACGTGAGGAACACAAATGCGAACAAGCCTGAATGGTCCCCAGGACTATATGCGAATGAAAACTCATACCCCAGAAGTGACTCGAACCCATACTCCCAGAAGCAACGCAACTGGTAACTACAGGGCGCCTTAATCCGCTTGACCATCACGGCCGTCAAAAGGAAGTGATAGCCGAGGCTATTTGAGCCACTTCCCCGACGGCAACTCGGATGGTAATCTTGGGCATAGCATTTCACCAAATCACCTCATTCTTTGGGGCACACGTGAGGAACACAAATGCGAACAAGCCTGAATGGTCCCCAGGACTATATGCGAATGAAAACTCACACCCCAGAAGTGACTCGAACCCATACTCCCAGAAGCAACGCAACTGGTAACTACAGGGCGCCTTAATCCGCTTGACCATCACGGCCGTCAAAAGGAAGTGATAGCCGAGGCTATTTGAGCCACTTCCCCGACGGCAACTCGGATGGTAATCTTGGGCATAGCATTTCACCAAATCACCTCATTCTTTGGGGCACACGTGAGGAACACAAATGCGAACAAGCCTGAATGGTCCCCAGGACTATATGCGAATGAAAACTCACACCCCAGAAGTGACTCGAACCCATACTCCCAGAAGCAACGCAACTGGTAACTACAGGGCGCCTTAATCCGCTTGACCATCACGGCCGTCAAAAGGAAGTGATAGCCGAGGCTATTTGAGCCACTTCCCCGACGGCAACTCGGATGGTAATCTTGGGCATAGCATTTCACCAAATCACCTCATTCTTTGGGGCACACGTGAGGAACACAAATGCGAACAAGCCTGAATGGTCCCCAGGACTATATGCGAATGAAAACTCACACCCCAGAAGTGACTCGAACCCATACTCCCAGAAGCAACGCAACTGGTAACTACAGGGCGCCTTAATCCGCTTGACCATCACGGCCGTCAAAAGGAAGTGATAGCCGAGGCTATTTGAGCCACTTCCCCGACAGCAACTCGGATGGTAATCTTGGGCATAGCATTTCACCAAATCACCTCATTCTTTGGGGCACACGTGAGGAACACAAATGCGAACAAGCCTGAATGGTCCCCAGGACTATATGCGAATGAAAACTCACACCCCAGAAGTGACTCGAACCCATACTCCCAGAAGCAACGCAACTGGTAACTACAGGGCGCCTTAATCCGCTTGACCATCACGGCCGTCAAAAGGAAGTGATAGCCGAGGCTATTTGAGCCACTTCCCCGACGGCAACTCGGATGGTAATCTTGGGCATAGCATTTCACCAAATCACCTCATTCTTTGGGGCACACGTGAGGAACACAAATGCGAACAAGCCTGAATGGTCCCCAGGACTATATGCGAATGAAAACTCACACCCCAGAAGTGACTCGAACCCATACTCCCAGAAGCAACGCAACTGGTAACTACAGGGCGCCTTAATCCGCTTGACCATCACGGCCGTCAAAAGGAAGTGATAGCCGAGGCTATTTGAGCCACTTCCCCGACGGCAACTCGGATGGTAATCTTGGGCATAGCATTTCACCAAATCACCTCATTCTTTGGGGCACACGTGAGGAACACAAATGCGAACAAGCCTGAATGGTCCCCAGGACTATATGCGAATGAAAACTCACACCCCAGAAGTGACTCGAACCCATACTCCCAGAAGCAACGCAACTGGTAACTACAGGGCGCCTTAATCCGCTTGACCATCACGGCCGTCAAAAGGAAGTGATAGCCGAGGCTATTTGAGCCACTTCCCCGACGGCAACTCGGATGGTAATCTTGGGCATAGCATTTCACCAAATCACCTCATTCTTTGGGGCACACGTGAGGAACACAAATGCGAACAAGCCTGAATGGTCCCCAGGACTATATGCGAATGAAAACTCACACCCCAGAAGTGACTCGAACCCATACTCCCAGAAGCAACGCAACTGGTAACTACAGGGCGCCTTAATCCGCTTGACCATCACGGCCGTCAAAAGGAAGTGATAGCCGAGGCTATTTGAGCCACTTCCCCGACAGCAACTCGGATGGTAATCTTGGGCATAGCATTTCACCAAATCACCTCATTCTTTGGGGCACACGTGAGGAACACAAATGCGAACAAGCCTGAATGGTCCCCAGGACTATATGCGAATGAAAACTCACACCCCAGAAGTGACTCGAACCCATACTCCCAGAAGCAACGCAACTGGTAACTACAGGGCGCCTTAATCCGCTTGACCATCACGGCCGTCAAAAGGAAGTGATAGCCGAGGCTATTTGAGCCACTTCCCCGACGGCAACTCGGATGGTAATCTTGGGCATAGCATTTCACCAAATCACCTCATTCTTTGGGGCACACGTGAGGAACACAAATGCGAACAAGCCTGAATGGTCCCCAGGACTATATGCGAATGAAAACTCACACCCCAGAAGTGACTCGAACCCATACTCCCAGAAGCAACGCAACTGGTAACTACAGGGCGCCTTAATCCGCTTGACCATCACGGCCGTCAAAAGGAAGTGATAGCCGAGGCTATTTGAGCCACTTCCCCGACGGCAACTCGGATGGTAATCTTGGGCATAGCATTTCACCAAATCACCTCATTCTTTGGGGCACACGTGAGGAACACAAATGCGAACAAGCCTGAATGGTCCCCAGGACTATTCGAGTCACTTCTGGGGTGTGAGTTTTCATTCGCATATAGTCCTGGGGACCATTCAGGCTTGTTCGCATTTGTGTTCCTCACGTGTCCCAAAGAATGAGGTGATTTGGTGAAATGCTATGCCCATTTACCATCCGAGTTGCCGTCGGGGAAGTGGCTCAAATAGCCTCGGCTATCACTTCCTTTTGACGGCCGTGATGGTCAAGCGGATTAAGGCGCCCTGTAGTTACCAGTTGCGTTGCTTCTGGGAGTATGGGTTCGAGTCACTTCTGGGGTGTGAGTTTTCATTCGCATATAGTCCTGGGGACCATTCAGGCTTGTTCGCATTTGTGTTCCTCACGTGTGCCCCAAAGAATGAGGTGATTTGGTGAAATGCTATGCCCAAGATTACCATCCGAGTTGCCGTCGGGGAAGTGGCTCAAATAGCCTCGGCTATCACTTCCTCTTGACGGCCGTGATGGTCAAGCGGATTAAGGCGCCCTGTAGTTACCAGTTGCGTTGCTTCTGGGAGTATGGGTTCGAGTCACTTCTGGGGTGTGAGTTTTCATTCGCATATAGTCCTGGGGACCATTCAGGCTTGTTCGCATTTGTGTTCCTCACGTGTGCCCCAAAGAATGAGGTGATTTGGTGAAATGCTATGCCCAAGATTACCATCCGAGTTGCCGTCGGGGAAGTGGCTCAAATAGCCTCGGCTATCACTTCCTTTTGACGGCCGTGATGGTCAAGCGGATTAAGGCGCCCTGTAGTTACCAGTTGCGTTGCTTCTGGGAGTATGGGTTCGAGTCACTTCTGGGGTGTGAGTTTTCATTCGCATATAGTCCTGGGGACCATTCAGGCTTGTTCGCATTTGTGTTCCTCACGTGTGCCCCAAAGAATGAGGTGATTTGGTGAAATGCTATGCCCAAGATTACCATCCGAGTTGCCGTCGGGGAAGTGGCTCAAATAGCCTCGGCTATCACTTCCTTTTGATGGCCGTGATGGTCAAGCGGATTAAGGCGCCCTGTAGTTACCAGTTGCGTTGCTTCTGGGAGTATGGGTTCGAGTCACTTCTGGGGTGTGAGTTTTCATTCGCATATAGTCCTGGGGACCATTCAGGCTTGTTCGCATTTGTGTTCCTCACGTGTGCCCCAAAGAATGAGGTGATTTGGTGAAATGCTATGCCCAAGATTACCATCCGAGTTGCCGTCGGGGAAGTGGCTCAAATAGCCTCGGCTATCACTTCCTTTTGACGGCCGTGATGGTCAAGCGGATTAAGGCGCCCTGTAGTTACCAGTTGCGTTGCTTCTGGGAGTATGGGTTCGAGTCACTTCTGGGGTGTGAGTTTTCATTCATATATATATATATATATTATTAAATATGACCGAAAAAGTAAGATTAATAATTCTAACACGAATTTTCTCAATCTTTCGTACATTACGTTTCACTGTTGGAGGTAAATCAAAAATCAATTCTCCAAAATTCATTTTTATTTCTAGTCTGACGCGACACGGGCGCGTTTCGTAAAACTTATTACATTTTCAAAGACTTTAGTTCACAAATACACAACTGATTAGAACTTACGTATCTCCGATTTTATATCTACATTTGAGTGAGGTGGGAGGGGTGATGTGGCATTAACACAAGACAGAACAAGAGGGGATATTAATAGGGTATTAAAAGTATCAACACAAGACAGAACACAAACAATGGGTATTGAATAGAAGTGTTTGTAGAAAGCCTATTGGTCCATATTTCTTGATGCTTCTATATTGGAGCGGAGTCTTGAGGTGGGTAGAATATAGTTGTGCAATAATTGGCTGTTGATTGCTGGTGTCTACTTCTTGATGTGTAGTGCCTCGCAAACGTCAAGCAGCCTGCTATCGCTGTATCTATCGATGATTTCTGTGTTGTTTACTAGGATTTCTCTGGCGATGGTTTGGTTGTGGGAAGAGATTATATGTTCCTTAATGGAGCCCTGTTGCTTATGCATCGTTAAACGCCTAGAAAGAGATGTTGTTGTCTTGCCTATATACTGGGTTTTTTGGAGCTTACAGTCCCCAAGTGGGCATTTGAAGGCATAGACGACGTTAGTCTCTTTTAAAGCGTTCTGTTTTGTGTCTGGAGAGTTTCTCATGAGTAGGCTGGCCGTTTTTCTGGTTTTATAGTAAATCGTCAGTTGTATCCTCTGATTTTTGTCTGTAGGGATAACGTTTCTATTAACAATATCTTTCAGGACCCTTTCCTCCGTTTTATGAGCTGTGGAAAAGAAGTTCCTGTAAAATAGTCTAATAGGGGGTATAGGTGTTGTGTTAGTTGTCTCTTCAGAGGTTGCATGGCTTTTCACTTTCCTTCTTATGATGTCTTCGATGAAACCATTGGAGAAGCCGTTATTGACTAGGACCTGCCTTACCCTACAGAGTTCTTCTGTAGGGTAAGGCAGGTCCTAGTCAATAAGTCAAGCCTAGTCAAGAAATATGGACCAATAGGCTTTCTACAAACACTTCTATTCAATACCCATTGTTTGTGTTCTGTCTTGTGTTGATACTTTTAATACCCTATTAATATCCCCTCTTGTTCTGTCTTGTGTTAATGCCACATCACCCCTCCCACCTCACTCAAATGTAGATATAAAATCGGAGATACGTAAGTTCTAATCAGTTGTGTATTTGTGAACTAAAGTCTTTGAAAATGTAATAAGTTTTACGAAACGCGCCCGTGTCGCGTCAGACTAGAAATAAAAATGAATTTTGGAGAATTGATTTTTGATTTACCTCCAACAGTGAAGCGTAATGTACGAAAGATTGAGAAAATTCGTGTTAGAATTATTAATCTTACTTTTTCGGTCATATTTAATAATATATGTCTACAGGAAAGACTGCTACCAAAATATACTAATATATATATATATATATATATATATATATATATACATATGTCGTACCTAGTAGCCAGAACGCACTTCTCAGCCTAATATGCAAGGCACGATTTGCCTAATAAGCCAAGTTTTCATGAATTAATGTTTTTTCGACTACCTAACCTACCTAACCTAACCTAACTTTTTCGGCTACCTAACCTAACCTATAGAGATAGGTTAGGGTAGGTTAGGTAGGGTTGGTTAGGTTCGGTCATATATCTACGTTAATTTTAACTCCAATACAAAAAAACTGACCACATACATAATGAAATGGGTAGCTTTATCATTTCATAAGAAAACAAATTAGGGAAAATATATTAATTCAGAAAAACTTGGCTTATTAGGCAAATCGGGCCTTGCATAGTAGGCCGAGAAGTGCGTTCTGGCTACTAGGTACGACATATATATATATATATATATATATATATATATATATATATATATATATATATATATATATATATATATATATATATATATATATATATATATATATATATATATATTAACAATCTTTGGACAACACCCACTAGTGGGACCTAGTAGCCAGTAGCCAGTTGTCCAAAGATTGTTAATCTTCACTTGTGGTTTATGCAAGTATAGGCTTATATATATATATATATATGTCGTACCTAGTAGCCATATACATATATATACATATATATACATATATATATATATATATATATATATATATATATATATATATATATATATATATATATATATATATATATATGTCGTACCTAGTAGCCATATACATATATATACATATATATACATACATATATATATATATATATATATATATATATATATATATATATATATATATATATATATATATATATATATATATATATATATGTCGTACCTAGTAGCCATATACATATATATACATATATATACATACATATATATATATATATATATATATATATATATATATATATATATATATATATATATATATATATATATATATATATATAGTGCTGGCTAGGGTTCGAGTCTCCTGGTGGGAAAGTGTTCTAAAGTTGTATATATATATATATATATATATATACCCTAATGCGGGTATAAAATCAACTAGTATTGTAAGATCTGTTCACTTGAGAATGAACCATGGAGGTTCGAAACGTCGTGCAAATTATACAAATAAATTTAATATACTCTATAGTAAATCACTTCTTTTCTTCACCTTAAAAGTACGAAAATGAGTTTTGGAGAACTCCTATTTCAATTAAGCCCTGATGCTAAGAAAATAGTTAGAGGGATAGAAGCCCTAAACCAGAAAATAATAAATACAGAATATGCGGTCATATTCAATGAAACATGTTTGAAAGAAAACCTGCTGCCAGTATACACCAATATAAACCCACATGACCCAGCAGTCCGCAATACAGAGTTTACCTATAGGTATAGGCAAGAGCTCATTCGGCATCAACTAAACAAGAAGAAGGAAGCCCTCCAAACCTTTATAGAGCAGGCGGAGCATCTGTTAAACAAATGAACCCATGACGACATCCCAATCCAACTCAAGCAAACCATCAACAGTGAACTATTTAACCTGCAACAACAACATAAAACTCTTGTAGAAACAAAGACACTCCGTAAGTTAACATCCCTAAACGGTGGACAGCTAAAAATCCCTCGTCCTAAAGATGGCTACTTTAACCTGACTTCTTATGATCTTACCCAGGACCAACGAGACCTCTTAAATCTTGGTCTAAATTGTCAATTCTTATCTAAACCAAAGATGCATAAAAAACGCCTGGAAATCGAAAAGCTTCTGGACGATATCCATAAGCTAGAGGACAACAAAAAAGTCATCACCACTGACACACTTCAAGCTGAACTACTTGCAGAAGCAGGGAAAAAACGAGGAACATATTCATCTACAATCTTAACCCCACGACTCAAAGAAGCAGCGAAACAACTAAAAAATCTGAAAGACGTAACAATAAGAAAAGCCGACAAAACAGCAGCATATGTATTGATTCCTACCCATGAATACATGAACAAAATTAGCGACATCCTAAGTGACGACTCCAAATTTCAACGAATCACGAGGAACCCCGTAGAAGACCTTAAGCGGAAAGTAAACAAAACAATTACAGCAATCAACGCAAAGAAAGGTAGTGTGCATTTCAATAAACTTCAAGGCGACTATGGCTTAGGATATGCCTACGGCAATGTTAAGACGCATAAACCAGGTAACCCACTACGCCCTATAATCAGCCAAATACCAACCCCAACTTATCACCTGGCAAAGAAACTCAATGAACTCCTAACTCCATATACTCCAAGTAAGTTTAGTCTACAATCATCAGCAGATTTCCTAGAATTGATCAAATCTACCCAGCCCGATGGAATCATCGCTTCCCTGGACGTTGAATCCCTTTTTACCAACGTCCCAGTCGACACAACCATAGGAATGATACTGGACAGAGTATACAGAGACGAGAGCACCCCCAAATTAGACATACCTGAGCCACACTTGAAAAGTCTTCTCGAAGCATGTACAAAGGAAGCCCCTTTCATCAGTCCACAAGGAGACATGTATTTACAAATAGACGGAGTAGCAATGGGCTCCCCCTTAGGAGTTTTATTTGCTAATTTTTATATGGGAACCATCGAAGATAGGGTCTTCAGTAGCAGACAAAAACCAACTGTATACTGCCGTTATGTAGATGACATATTCGTAATAGTAAAAGACTCAGATGAACTAATTGACCTAAAAAGACACCTAGAGAGAGAGTCAGTACTCCGATTTACACATGAAAATAGTGAAAATAACAGTCTGCCATTCTTGGATGTACTAATAACAAAAGCAGGAACCTCTTTAAGCACCAACGTATATACCAAGCCCACCAACATAGGATTATGCCTGAACGGTAGAAGTGAGTGCCCCCAAAGATACAAAGCCAGTGTTCTCAATGCTTATATTCGTCGAGCGCTTACCCACTGCTCTGAATGGAGCAACGTGAGTAGAGAGTTTGAAAGAGTAACTCAGGTATTGGTGAACAACGGATATAGCAACGCGGAAATAAACGCTGCTAAAAGAAGACACTTGGACCGTTGGTATAATTCAGAACCTAGAACAGAAACCACAACACCCCCAATAAAATTATATTACAAATCAACCATGCACAGTGAACATATAAAAGAGGAAAGAATAATGAAAGAAATAATCCGTAAAGGAGTAAAAAGCACTACTCCTAACCAAAACATAAACCTGATAATATTCTACAAAACCAAGAAGACTTCCGAACTCCTTATCAAAAACAGCCCGAAGCCGACGGAGAACCCTCTACAGCAGTCAAGCGTTGTATACATGTACACTTGCCCCCACGAAGGATGTAACTTTCAATGTAAGTACATAGGTATGACGTCGACCAAGCTGACGAGGCGTTTGACATGCCATCTTCAATCTGGTGCCCCTAGGAATCACATGACACAAGCCCACGACATTACTCTAACAAGGGAAATGTTGAACAAGAATACTTGCATAATAGACAAAACCCAAGATTCAAGAAGATTACAAATTCTTGAGGCAATTCACATAAGAATAGAGCGACCTACCATGAACACCCAAATCACGGAACTATTTACTCTACCCACCATGAGAGTAAGGACAAGACAAGAACATATCGATGCCAACACAGAAGACAATGTCCAACATAACAGGCCAATTACACTGGATTAATCTTTGTGTTTAGATAGGAGATGCCTCGTATGGGCCAATAAGCCTTCTGCAGCCCCTATGTTTATCCCTTATGTATCCCCCCATGTTTTCACCTTCATTGTATTATCACCTGACCTAATGCGGGTATAAAATCAGCTAGTATTGTAAGATCTGTTCACTTGAGAATGAACCATGGAGGTTCGAAACGTCGTGCAAATTATACAAATAAGTGTAATACACTCTATAGTAAATCACTTCTTTTCTTCACCTTAAAAGTACGAAAATGAGTTTTGGAGAACTCCTATTTCAATTAAGCCCTGATGCTAAGAAAATAGTTAGAGGGATAGAAGCCCTAAACCAGAAAATAATAAATACAGAATATGCGGTCATATTCAATGAAACATATATATATATATATATATATATATATATATATATATATATATATATATATATATATATATATATATATATATATATATATATATATATATATATATATATATATATATATATCTCCCTCCGTGTTATTACTCGTGTTTACCATCTTTGTCCCTTGGATATTTCTCATTTTTGACAGATCATCATATTGGTACCCTGGTACTGTGGTCTGCCCCGGGTCAAGAGTACCCAATCTTCTGCAATCTGACTGTAGGAGGACAAAGAGGGCCATAGTTCCTCTAGCTCGAACTTTAGTTGCTGAATTGGGACCTCAGCAGCAGTTCTCGTCACCAGTTGACACCTCGCACCCCTACACATCAGTCAGAGATGATGATACATACAACGGTAGGGAATTAGCTTACTTTTTCAGAGCACAAAACTTCGCTAATTCTGTAAGTATCATATTAAATTCAGTAGGAAAAACTTGCTTTATGTCCTATAGAGACTTGGCAAGGTATGCCTACATCCTTGGACTACCAATTTTACTTTTGAGGCAATTTACTGTTTCATTTGTTTTCGAAACTCTGTTTCATTTGTTAGTAGGATTTTCTTGCCCTTATCCTCTTACATGAGTACCGGGTACAAGATTTCCTGCGCCCTTGATTTAATTTAATCATTTAACATCTTTTACTTAACTTTAATTGTTAAAGATCTCACAGGATAGGTACCAGTTGCCACGTTGTCCTGTTTCTGACATTCACTATTGAATATTCGTGTTACATTTATTTGCTAATTTCACCATGTTTCGTCTCCAAGCTTTCCGTGCAAATCCAGCAGGTGAAATAGGGACTTTAAGTCGTGCCAAGAGGACTGAATTACAAACTCTTGCACATGAGTATCAACTAGAAGTTCCCTACCAAGCCAACAAAAACGACCTACACAACCTGTTGCTGGATTACTATTTAGAGCAAGGTAAGATAGACTCTGAAACTCATGAAACTTACTATATTGCAGATAAAACTGATTTGGCAACGCTGAAACTCAAACTAGAGCTGGCAAAGATTGAACGCGAGCAGCAAAGGGAAGCCCTCGAACAACAAGAACGAGCTGCTGCCATACGAAGGGAGGAACAAGAACGTGAGATTGCCTTACTCCAGGAGCGGGAACGAGTACAGCTTGAAACACTCCAGGAGTGAGAACGCTTACGGCTTGAAACCAAACAACGCGAGTTGGAGATGCAACGCGAACATGACAAGCAACAAGCGACTCTGGCTCTAGAGTGTCGTCAACGCGAAATCGCCTTGGAAACTTCACACTTCACTCAACGCCAGCAAGCTACTGCCAATCTTCCCGTCAGTTTTAATATATCACATGCAAGTAAGTTAATGCCATCCTTTGTAGAAGCAGAAGTTGATGTGTTCTTTACCACCTTTGAAACCCTTGCTAATCAACTCAGTTGGCCTGTCGACCAATGGGCCACACTTCTCAGAGTCCATCTTACAGGTAGATCTGCAGTCACACTCAGTACTCTGGCGTCTGAGAATGACTACCCGACTCTGAAACAAGCAGTGTTGGACGCCTACCTCCTCTCTACTGAAAGTTATAGAAGGAAATTCCGTGACCACCTGAAGGCAAGTACCACTACCTTCCTTGAGTTTGCTAACACGAAACGGAGATATTTCATGAAATGGCTGGAAGCAGCACATGTCTCTACTTTTACAGAACTCGTCAACCTGATGCTTGTTGAAGAATTCTTGAGACGTGTGCCGCCTCCTGTCCGCCTCTACTTAGCAGATAAAGAAGAAACCGACTACCTGAAGTGTGCTAAGTCGGCTGACACTTACAGCCTCATCCACCGGCTGACACCCGAACCATCCTCCAGTAAGAAGTCGTGGTACAGT
Organism: Procambarus clarkii; assembly: GCF_040958095.1. Classification (NCBI taxonomy): domain Eukaryota; kingdom Metazoa; phylum Arthropoda; class Malacostraca; order Decapoda; family Cambaridae; genus Procambarus; species Procambarus clarkii. The sequence continues at coordinate 29,719,837 of NC_091151.1, forward strand.
TACGAGAAAGTGAGCCCCGATCAAGCTGGTTCACAACTGTACTGCAAGTATTGTAGACTCTATGGACATACCATAGACAAGTGTGGTAAGTCTCAATACAAGGGAACCACTGACCAACAAAAACCCAAACCAACTCCTCCTAAGTCCGGTAAGCCTGTGATGAATGTTGGTGTTAATGTTAATGATCTTTCTCTTTTCAGTAACCACCTGTATACTGGAACTGTCTCTGCCAACGGTTCAAATCCGGAGGGACGTTTCAAATTGAAGATCTTGAGGGACACAGCGGCTCTACAATCGATCATCTTGAAGTCGGCTGTGCCCAACATCACCTACACCGGAGAAACTGTCTTCATCACTGACCTCACTGCTACCAATCCATACCCTCTCGCCAGAGTCCACCTGGATTGTCCCTACGTGAACGGGGAAGTCCAAGTCGCCGTCAGGGAAAAGCCTTTTCCCATGCCTGGAGTGCAACTTCTCCTAGGCAACGACTTGGCAGAAGACCTGCAACCGACCAACCTGATCGTCATGGACAAACCCCAGGTGTGTAACTCTGTGCCAATAAACCCTATTCTAGAGTATGTTCCAGCAGAGGTTCAAGAGAGTGATGAAGTTTCTCCTCCGGTTCTCGTGACCACCCGTGCACAAGCCGCACGTCCACAGCCAGCTGACTCTACTGCTACCGCTGTCCCTCAAGACCCTCAGAAACTCCCCCCGCATCTGACCAAGTTGGAGTTCCGTAAGTTGCAGAGGGAAGATCTTACTTTAACACCATTGTTTTTCCAGGCTGAGACTCAACCCGACAGTATTCCTGGGTTCTTCCTAGAGAACGACTTGCTCTACCGCAGATATAGACCCAGTAAACTGAAGGAGGAGGACGATTGGGCCAACATCGACCAACTTGTGATTCCTACCAGCCTGCGGCCCACTATTCTACACCTGGCCCACGGAGCACTCTCCCACTACGGCTTCAACAAGACTTACCATGGAATTCGTCAAGACTACTACTGGCCAGGTATGGTAAATAACGTCAAACAGTACGTAAAGCAGTGTCATACATGTCAGATGGCAGGCAAACCGAACATCTCCATTCCCAGAGCGCCACTGATTCCCATACAGGTGCCTGCGGAACCTTTCCACAGACTCATAATAGACTGTGTTGGTCCTTTACCTCGGACCAGTTCGGGTAACGCCTACATCCTAACCATCCTGTGTCCTACCACCAGATTTCCCATAGCAGTTCCAGTGAAGAACATCACGGCTGCTACGGTTATAAAACATCTATTGAAGATCTTCACTCAATACGGATTTCCCAGGGAGATTCAAAGCAACTGTGGTACCAACTTCACCAGTGATCTCTTCAAAAGGACACTGGAGGAGTTCAACATCAAACAGGTATTGTCCAGCCCCTATCATCCTGCTTCACAGGGTTCTCTTGAACGTAGTCATCAGACTATCAAAGCACTCTTGAAAAAGTTTTGTAGTGAAACCTCTAAGGATTGGGATAAGCAGATTGACCTTATAATGTGTATTTTCAGAAGTCTCCCCAATGAGTCCCTAGGAGTATCTCCTTATGAGATGCTCTACGGCCGTAAGTGCCGTACTCCCCTTAAGGCTTTCAAAGACTCTCTCCGAGATGCCACCTTCAGTGAGCATCAGAATGTGCCCCAGTTTCTTCAAAACCTTCAACACATTCTAGAGAGAGTCCACCGTTTTGCCCATGATAATCTATTGAAAGCCCTGGAGAGAATGAAGACTCATTACGACCAGACCAGCAAAGTAAGAAAATTCAAGCCGGGAGACTTCGTCCTTGCATACTTCCCTATCCCAGGTTCACCTTTACAAAACAGATTTTCAGGACCCTACCGCGTCAAAGAGTGCAGGAATAACAACAACTACGTAATAGAGACTCCAGATAGGCGGCGGAAGACCCAGCTGTGCCACGTCAACCTCCTGAAGCAATATAATGGTACTCCTCCCACTGTCCTAATTAACTATTCCACCTTCACAGAACCCTACATCCACAGTGAGACCTTCCCAGCTTCTCCTCCCGAAAGCACTGACAAGGAGTCAGCGCTTTCTAATTCCGAAATCCTTAATGATCTTCCCAAATACTTTCAGGATAATAATCGTGCTCCTTTGCCATATTCTAATTCCACTCTCACCTCATCAGATAAGCCCTTCATCCTCCATGTCGACGCCAGTGGTACCGACGTTGGTGGTGTCGTGATGCAGCAACGAGACGAGGAGAATACACCTGTCAGCGACTACTGCTACAAGGAACTACGGAACAATTGGCAAGGAGCTACTCTTCCTCATCCTGAAGCTCCAGCACTTCACTCCACACCTGAAAAGTGCTCGGTCCACCATCAACACGGACCACACCACCCTACACCTCCTGCAGCACGCCCACTTCTCATCTCAACGTCTTCTACTATGGGCTTGCTAACTGCAGAAATTCAACCTGGAGACACGCTATACCAAGATTCCGACAACATCTTAGCCCATGATCTCTCCAGAGTTTATGAAGTAGAAGCGACTCCATCCATTACTCCACCACATAACGACGTACTTCTTCCAGAACCGCAGGCTTCGGGGGAGAGTTGTGACGATAATCTCCTTCAAGAGATTGAGCCTGCTCTTCCCTCCACAAATACGTCGTTACATCTATATAAAACTACTATGGAAGAAATGTCCAACAACGACAACAACACCAGCAAGGTTTGCCAGAGCGCAAAACGTATGCAGCCAGGGACACCTGCTCAGACTCAAACCGCCAAACTACCCGTCTTACTGCCGGCTCCTCGCTGATTGGTCGCCGGTCTGGCTGCAACTGCACTCGCCCACCATACTACTTGATGTCTGGGGCCGCCACGACCTCAGTCCTCAGAATATTCAGTGCTTTCACATAGTTAACACTTCTCCCTGCTAGACGTAAGCTTTGGCGTATGTGTACTAAGAGAGGTGATAGCTTAAAGCCGATATTCCCGCACCTCTCATTTTTTGTATATTGCACTTCTTGTTATTTTGCTCACTTGTCTTAACGTAACTTTTCATTGTGTCATTTAATTATTCTTATTATTTTGATTGATTGATTTTATTATACGAATTTGTTTGTCCATTTTATTCATGTTTTGTTTATTTAACGTAATTAAAATTGCATTGTTAAAATTTACTTGTGTTTTGTGTCTTCTCCTTACCTTACCACAGACGAAGTTCCAGATTTTCTATTTTTTTTATACTATGTGACGAGGCCATACCCCTAGCTTTGAACAGCCGAACACCAACGCGTTACCGTCACAATATATATATATATATATATATATATATATATATATATATATATATATATATATATATATATATATATATATATATATATATATATGTCGTACCTAGTAGCCATATACATATATATACATATATATACATATTATATATATATATATATATATATATATATATATATATATATATATATATATATATATATAGTGCTGCCTAGGGTTCGAGTCTCCTGGTGGGAAAGTGTTCTAAAGTTGTATATATATATATATATATATATATATATATATATATATATATATATATATATATATATATATATATATATATATATATATATATATATATATATATATATATATATATATATGTCGTACCTAGTAGCCAGAACGCACTTCTCAGCCTACTATGCAAGGCCCAATTTGCCTAATAAGCCAAGTTTTCATGAATTAATTGTTTTTCGACTACCTAACCTAACCTAACCTAACTTTTTCGGCTACCTAACCTAACCTAACTTATAAAGATAGGTTAGGTTAGGTTAGGTAGGGTTGGTTAGGTTCGGTCATATAACTACGCTAACTTTAACTCCAATAAAAAAAAATTGACCTCATACATAATGAAATGGGTAGCTTTATCATTTCATAAGAAAAAAATTAGAGAAAATATATTAATTCTGGAATACTTGGCTTATTAGGCAAATCGGGCCTTGCATAGTAGGCCGAGAAGTGCATTCTGGCTACTAGGTACGCCATATAAATATATATGTATATATATATATGTCGTACCTAGTAGCCAGAACGCACTTCTCAGCCTACTATGCAAGGCCCGATTTGCCTAATTAGCCAAGTTTTCATGAATTAATTGTTTTTCAACTACCTAACCTACCTAACCTAACCTAACTTTTTCGGCTACCTAACCTAACCTAACTTATAAAGATAGATTAGGTTAGGTTAGGTAGGGTTGGTTAGGTTCGGTCATATATCTACGTTAATTTTAACTCCAATAAAAAAAAGTTGACCTCATACATAATGAAATGGGTAGCTTTATCATTTCATAAGAAAAAAATTAGAGAAAATATATTAATTCAGGAAAACTTGGCTTATTAGGCAAATCGGGCCTTGCATAGTAGGCTGTAAAGTGCGTTCTGGCTACTAGGTACGACATATATATATATATATATATATATATATATATATATATATATATATATATATATATATATATATATATATATATATATATACATATATACATATATATATATATATATATATATATATATATATATATATATATATATATATATATATATATATATATATGTATGTCGTACCTAGTAGACAGAACGCACTTCTCAGCCTACTATTCAAGGCCCGATTTGCCTAATAAGCCAAGTTTTCCTGAATTAATATATTTTCTCAATTTTTTTTCTTATGAAATGATAAAGCTACCCATTTCATTATGTATGAGGTTAATTAGTTTTTATTGGAGTTAAAAATAACGTAGATATATGACCGAACCTAACCAACCCTACCTAACCTAACCTAACCTATCTTTATAGCTTAGGTTAGGTTAGGTATCCGAAAAAGTTAGGTTAGGTTAGGTTAGATAGGTTAGGTAGTCGAAAAACAATTAATTCATGAAAACTTGGCTTATTAGGCAAATTGGGCCTTGAATAGTAGGCTGAGAAGTGCGTTCTGGCTACTAGGTATGACATATATATATATATATATATATATATATATATATATATATATATATATATATATATATATATATGTCGTACCTAGTAGCCAGAATGCAGTTCTCCGCCTACTATGCAAGGTCCGATTTGCCTAATAAGCCAAGTTTTCCTGAATTAATATATTTTCTCAAATTTTTTTCTTATGAAATGATAAAGCTACCCATTTCATTATGTATGAGGTCAATTTTTTTTATTGGAGTTGAAATTAACGTAGCCATATGACCGAACCTAACCAACCCTACCTAACCTAACCTAACCTATGTTTATAGGTTAGGTTAGGTTAGGTAGCCTGAAAAGTTAGGTTAGGTTAGGTTAGGTTAGGTTAGGTAGGTTAGGTAGTCGAAAAACAAATAATTCATGAAAACTTGGCTTATTAGGTAAATTGGGCCTTGCATAATAGGCTGAGAAGTGCGTTCTGGCTACTAGGTACGACATATATTTAATATCGATCATATAGATATGATAGAGCGGCCGGTCATATAGATATGACCGCCCGAGAAACGTCTGAGAAGCAGCCTGGTGGCGAAACTTGACCACAGCACGGTTGCCTTCAAGTAGCTGGACGCCCACTAAATCCGACAGCTGCACATGGAACACATCCACCAAGGCGACACCAACCAACAGATGGTCCACCGGCACCGTAAATGTCGGACCAGCCGACGATGTCCTCTTCACTGGAGGCCGAGAAGTCCCCATGGCAAATCTAAACGCCACCCTGTCAGTGGCAAACCACCACCAGGCAGGGCAACCAGCAATCGTCCAATGTAAACACTAGCCAGGAGCGAAGAGACCTCAGGAGCGTCGAACCCAGCCGGTGGTTGCTACCCAACTTCTATTCCTTCTTTGTATGGAGAGTCGTGTCTGTTTCAGCATTTCCGTTATTTTTTTTCTTCTTTTGTAGTGTCGTCTGCGTTCTCTTTCTACGCTGGACCTCTTTCTGGTTCTCCTCAAAGGGACATGTCTCAGACAGATTTCATATGCTTCAAAAGTTAGTTTTTCTATTCATTGTTTAGGATTTTTATCACTTAAAACAGTTTCCCATTGAATGTTTGTAAGGTCCCTGTTTATTTTATCCCAGTCTATCCTTTTATTATTTAAACGGAATTTACTGAATAACCCTTCTCGATTGTTATTTTTCTTGGGCCTACTACCGTTATTAATGTTAGTTTGCACTTCAATGTTCTTGTGGTCCGAGTATGTAGTGTCTGAGATTGTAATATTTCTGATTAGCTCATCATTGTTCGTGAATATTAGGCCCAGCGTGTTTTCGTTCCTAGTTGATTTTGCAATATGCTGATTGAGTGAGAATTTGTCACAGAATCTCGGTTGTTCTCTGATCTGTGGTTGGTTATTTCCAGGTTGATTTCCAGCTATAATGTTATTAGTTACCATTCTCCATTTTAAACTGGGTAAATTGAAATCTCCCAAAAAAATAATATCTAGTACTAAGTTTGCTTGGTTATCATGAATAGTCTCTATTTTGTGAGGTCAGTGAATTCCTCAATTGTTACATCTGGCGGTTTGTGTATTAGAATAATAATTAGATTAAAATTTCCAACCTTGAACAAATCCACAGGTTCGAATCCTCGTCACGGCCCTTGTAGATTTGTAAATTTGATGCAACACGCTATTGTGATTTCTGTGTGTAATGAAGTAAGGGCGAAGAGGTAGAACGGCATATTGACATAGCTCGAGTGCATAGGGAAACTGCGTAAAACCCTGGTTTGTGTCTCGGAGAGGCTGCAGGATCCAAGTAAGTTCAGTAGAACTTCTGGTTTCAATTCTTTTACCATGTTGTAGCTCAGTCGATTAAGGCAGCGTCCGGGATGCTTTCGGACGTAGGTTCGAATGCTTGTCATCCTTGTGGATTTGTTCATTTGATGCATCTCGCTATTCTGATTTCTGTGTGTAAGTTTCTACCTTGATTCCAATTACCTCTACCACCTCATTGGTCGAGTTCAGGGTTCTGTGCATGCCAGTTCCTCTTTAATATATAGATCCACTCCTCCACTCGTCCTAATTACTCGGTGACATCTATATAGAATATAATTTGGGATCCATATTTCACTATCCATGTAGTGTTTCATGTGCATTTGATTTTAGGCCTTGTATATTTGCTATATGAATGATTTCCCATACTGCGTGTCGCTTCTGGTGGGCTTTGGTAGTTCTCCCCCATCTCCACTCTGGTCCAGGGTGAGCAATTTTGGTAGTGGATCGTCCAGTGTTGGTAGTAGTATGGGTGTTGTGTGGTGTAGTACCTGTGTGCTTGTTGATGACTTGTATTCCAGTCTTGTGGATATCGCTCTCCCCCTCCATAATCCTGTAGTCATTCTAGCTGCCTGTTCCTCTCTCTTGTATGTTATTCTCTGTTTCTGCCTTCCTCTAAAAAATTTCTAGTACTATCATATTGATCTTCCCATCTACAACGCCGTGTATCACTCACGTAGAAATCCGGGGACTGAAGATTGTAACTTTTTTTTCTTTAACTGAAGATTTACATAGTTTTGGGTGGAAGTATCTGTACTCTGTTCCAAAATGGCATGTACACCTCGCCAACATGTTCCTGCATTTTCGAGGATGCAGAAAAGTGCATTTTATGCCATTTATTCCATATTTGATATTCTCAGTTTTTATTTTCTCCTGGTTATTTATACCTATGCCTGTCTTGGCTGCCTCTTTATTGGTGCCATCTCCGTTTTTCATCACAATTCCTTCGTTTATGCACTCCTTCCTACTGTTGCTGTCATTGTTTTTTTTTACCTGGCTCTGCAATATTGTTCTTGTTTTGTACCACAATACCCTCTCCCTCCACACTTCTGCTGTGGTTCTCTAAACTACCTGTTCATTTGTTTTAGTAGTTATCCAGTGCTGTTTTTTCACAGTCCGCATATATCATTGGTAGCTTTTCTGTGAATGTTAATCTGTGTGACTCGGGAATAGCATTCATCAGTTGGGTTATGTTTTCCCATATTAACCTGTCATTTTTGCAAACACAGTATATTCCTTGTCTGTTTGTGTATGTTCTTCTTGTAGATAATGCTGCACAGCTCATGTGAAATGTTGTGTTACAGATGCAACACTTGACGCCCACACTACATCTTCTAAATTCTTTAAAACACTTGCCACATACCTGACCTGATAGCTGGGTGGACAGTGCTTCGAATTCGTAGCCCTGAGTTTCCGGGTTCAATTCCCGGTGGAGGCAGAGACAAATGGACAAAATGTTTCTTTCACCCTGATGTCCCTATTACCTAGCAGTAAATAGTTACCTGTGATTTAGTCAGCTGCTACGGGCTGCTTCCTTGGGGGGGGGGGGTGTAACAAAAGGAGGCCTCGTCTAGGATTGGGCCACGGGGACTCTAAGCCCCGAAATCATCTCAAGACAACCTTCCTCCATTGTCTGATGTATTGTATTTGTGCTTCATCGCATGTATCCCTTGTTGACTTTCGTACTTTTACTATTTATAATATTATATATATATATATATATATATATATATATATATATATATATATATATATATATATATATATATATATATATATATATTTATAATATTATATGTACAAGCTTATATTTATAATAATATATATGTTTATTTGTTCTACTTTATGGGCAGGTACTTATCACATGGTAGAGGGTGACGGTCCCAGTGGGATGTACAGTTGACACGTTATTTCCCAGGTCGTGGGCTGGATGCCATCAGTTGCCAGTTACTTGAGTTATAACATTGATATATTAATTTGTCTGTATTACCATAAGGGATTTTCTGCTTAATTTCCTGCTTGTAATGGTATTCACTTACTCTGTTACTAACTCCTAGATCCACATTTCCCTATTACACTTGTTGGAAACACATTACTAGTAAGCACACACACGGTGATAACGGGACGTGGGCCTACGCTCGGGATGACCGACATTTACACACAATGGACTTATTTTGTGTATAATTTGGTCACTTGATATTAAGGTTGGTTATGTTAATTTCTACAGTTGGCACAATTGTTTACATAGAGAGCTTAGCACTGTGGACAACTATGAATTCTTGATATTTCAATAAGAGGGATGCGATTTTTTTTTTTTTAAATGTCTTGGTAACTTTTGCCTCCGGACTCCAGGCACCACAAAGGCCGCCAAACGGCTGTACTCGTTGACTACACTCGAAATTCACTTATTATTTCCTTAAACCCAAAAGTCGGATGGTAATGACTATGATATATAGTTTAATATGTTGAGACGCACTTTATGAGATATCTGACTGTTTTTAGTTCCTGTATCATTGAAATATCCCTAGATATATATTGTTTTTCGCGGAGCTCGTGCTCACGTGGTCATTCCCCTCTCACACCCCCAACAGATCATTATCACCACTATCACCACAATACTCACCACCATCACCACAATACTCACCACCATCTCCACAATACTCACCACCATCACCACAATACTCACCTCCATCACCACAATACTCACCACCATCACCACAATACTCACCTCCATCACCACAATACTCACCTCCATCACCACAATACTCACCACCATCACCACAATACTCACCACCATCACCACAATACTCACCACCATCACCACAATACTCACCTCCATCACCACAATACTCACCTCCATCACCACAATACTCACCTCCATCACCACAATACTCACCACCATCACCACAATACTCACCACCATCACCACAATACTCACCACCATCACCACAATACTCACCACCATCACCACAATACTCACCACCATCACCACAATACTCACCACCATCACCACAATACTCACCTCCATCACCACAATACTCACCACCATCACCACAATACTCACCACCATCACCACAATACTCACCACCATCACCACAATACTCACCTCCATCACCACAATACTCACCTCCATCACCACTAACCACCATCACCACTACCCCATCACCAACACAATACTCACCACCATCATTATCACAATACTAACCACCATCATTATCACAATACTAACCACAATACTCACAACCACAACCACCTCAATATTAGCCACAATCACCACCACAATACTCACCACCACCACAATACTCACCACCATAAACAATATCCTTGCCTTTTAAGTTCTTCTTGCACCACTCTGGGTCATCACTAATCACAACGAACACCGGATTGTTTGTTCTGAGGAAAACAAGAACACATCTTAGTGCTTCTGTGGGTTAGAAACACCACAGGCTGATTGTTACTACCCTGGGTTCATATTTGGAAGCCAGAGGTCAATTTGAGTTCCTAAATAAATATTTATACATTAATTCATAGGATTGGATTAGGTAAGAGAGATATTTAATTAACAGTTACTTATATTCAGGGCATTTTGATATCCCTGATGCGTTTTTGTTTCCGTTTTCCCTGCCAGACGTAAAAAGAATCTTGTTACTCATAGAGCAGACAGACTCTGTGCTTGTTGATTATTAAATATAATATTGTGCTAGATATTAGCTATCCTGAGAATTGTTAAAGTACCTAGTAATGAATGTCTGTGAAGACTTGTGTATTTGGTGCTGTATGATCAGTTGAGTATCTCTCCAGGCACCGATCTTGAGAGCGCTCCTGGGAGGACTGCTCGTCCTTCTCTGGCTGGTCCTCATGGTGATAACACATGACCCTGTGGGCTCTGTTCTCCTCCTCCTCCTCTCTTCTCTCTCCTTTACCTGTGTCCAAGCTAAGTACCCAGTTCCTGGGTAATAGTAGTAAGTGCCACTGTGATCTAGGTTATTTAGTGGTGACTCATTAAGCCAGTGTTTGAGCCCCAATTTTAACTCTGTGGGGGTGGCTTTAGGTGACCGACCACTTGTGTCTTGTTTGCAAGTGCTACCTACATGAGTTTTAAAGTGTCCCTTCAGGAGAAGTAGTCTTTACCCTAGTTGCAGTTTGTAAATCTTGCATCCTGTCTAGGTGGATGCAAGGATTTTAACGTAAGGTAGAGTGGTAAAGTGATTTATTGTATTTTGAATATGTGGGGGTTTATTAGAGGGTTTAATAAATAAGGACAAAGTTTAGGAGTATCCGTTCATCCTGTTTGGAGTGGAGTAGGTGATTAACCTTAGACGACAGTCTTTTACTTAAAAACAAGTATTAAATGCTGGGAATATTCTTCCCTGGGGGCCGGGCCTACCTAATTTCCCCTATTTTAGGAACTCCTTGACTTTAGCAATTGTCCCTCTCAGAACAACCACTTGCCCCCCCATAACACTGATCTCTTATGTTAGTTGCTTACATCATTGGTTGATATGTTATGGGGGTTATAAACATCATTGGGTGATCTATTATGTGGGTTATAAACATCATTGGTTTATCTATTATGTGGGTTATAAACATCATGGTTGATCTATTAATGATGATCATATAATGTTGATCTACACAGTCTCCGTAGCGTAGTGGTAAGACACTCGTCTGGCGTTCCACGAGCGCTTTGTCCTGTTCGTATCTCGGCCGGGGAGGATTTACTGGGCGCAAATCCTTAACTGTAGCCTTTGTCTAATTCAACAGTAAAATGAGTACTGGTTGTAAAAACGATTCTTCGCGTGGGTCGTATTCCAGGTGTGACGGTAACGCGTTGGTGTTTGGCTGTTTCAAAAGCTAGGGGCATGGCCTCGTCACATAAAGAGAAAAAAAAAGAGAAAAGCTGGAACTTTCGTCTGTGGTAAGGTAATGGGAAGACACACAAAACAAAAGTAAATTTAACAATGAAATTTTAATTACGTTAGAAAAGCAAGACATGAATAAAATTGAGCATAAAAATGTAACAGACAAATCAACAAACAAAATAATAAGAATAATCACTGGCAAATGAAAAGTTACGTTAAGACAAGTGAATAATAGCAAAGTAAATATTAGTGCAGGAATATTGGCTTCAATCTGCCACCTCCCTTAGTACACGTAAGCCAAGGCTTAGTCTACCAATGAGACGTGTCAACTGTGTGGAGCACTGAGATATTCTTCCTTCTCTAGGTCGCTGTAGCCCAGACATCAACTTGTGGAGGAGGGTGGTGTGGCAGGTGCGACTGGACACCAGCCAATCAGCGACCGGCAGGCGATGGACAAGCAGTTTGCCGGTTAACGGTGGCGGAGGCGAGCAGGTGCAGCCGGTGGGCTGGATACGTTTTGCTCTCTGGGCAAAACGTTTTGGAGATACTTGTTGGATATATCTTCTATATTATCTGTTAAGGTGACGTACTTTGGAGGGAAGAGCAGGCTCAATCTCTCTTGAAAGAGATTATCATCACACAGGGAACATAGGATTAAAGACTTGCCCGAAACACTACGTGAACTAATGGCTGTACAAGAATGTAAGAACTCTTATATATATATAAATATAATTAAATAAAAAATTATGTGGGTTATTAACGTCATTGGTTGATCTATTAAGTGGGTTATAAACATCATTGGTTGATCTATTATGTGGGTTATAAACATCATTGGCTGATCTATTATGTCGGTTACAAACATCACTGGCTGATCTGTTATGTAGGTTACAAACAGCACTGGTTGACCTATTATGTGAGTTACGAATATCACTAGCTAATTTATTATGTCAGCTACAAAAATAAATTTTTGATATATATTATGTTGGTAATATATATCACTGGGTAATCTTTTATGTGGGATTCATATATCACTGGGTAACATATTCTGTATGTTACATATATAACTGGGTAATCTATTATGTATGTTACATATATCAATGGCTGATATATTATGTGGGATATAAATATCTGATCTATTATGTGGTGTATAAATTTCTGATCGATTATGTAGGGTACAAACATCAATAGATGGGTGATATACTGTGTGGGTTCAAACTATCACTGACTGATCTGTAATGTGGGTTACAAATATCACTCTCCAATATATTATATGGGGTACAAACTTCACGGGTTGACTTTTTTTATTGATAAGAAATACAAAAAGCTTATCTTTTAGATAGTTTACAAACATCACTAGTTGTGCTATTATGTGGACTACAAAAATCCCTGGCAGATCTACTGTGTGGGTGACAAACCTCACTAGCTGAACAAAACAGGCCATTGTCTAGGCATGTATGGGTTGTGGAGTATGTGTATGTAATGTATGTATGTATATATATGTATGTATGTATGTATGTATGTATGTATGTATGTATGTATGTATGTATGTATGTATGTATGTATGTATGTATGTATGTATGTATGTATATATGTATGTATGTATGTATGTATGTAGTATGTATGTATGAATCACCTAGTTGTACATGCGGGGGTTGAGCTCTGGCTCTTTCAGCCCACCTCTCAACTGTCAATCACACAATTGATTTTTTTTCCATACACACGCACACACTCGCTTGCAGGATTCTCTTTCGGTTCGTATTTCTAATATTTCTCCTCGTATTGTTCCTTCCTTGTCCCGGTGGAGAGTCCACCTTCCAAAATTGTGAACATTCTTGACCAGCATCACTAAAGCTTTTACCCTTACTACGGTTCTGAGACTAGATTCACGAAGGTACTTACGAATGTTTTTCCTTCTTAGCACCTTCGTAGCGGCTACGTCGGTATTAAGGTAGGCACACTAAGAAGGAAAACCTTCATATGTTTGCTCTGTCGGCTAAGAGTACTGTCGACCATTCGTAGCTTTACGTAAACTGGATATAACTCAATATTTCTCTACTGCACAACACGGAGGATCGATTGTAATATAGACAAAAAGACTTTAGTTGGCGAATCTCGTGAAGAGGAGTCCTTCGTAATAGTTATATATGCATTCTCTGATTGAAACTTATAGTAAATATGTCTTTTATGATATTAGAATTAGTTTTATAATAACAAGATATTATACCAATAGTTATTAAGTAAATAAACACTGGTGAACGTGAAATATGAGAGAAGGTGATGAGCCCTGCCTGATGGGAGCATTTACTATCTCCAAGTTCTCCTAGTAATAAGTATAGATGGGTATGTATAGCTACTAAGAAACACCTCCTATTTTTAATATATTTTGTTTGGTTTTATTTTTAAATTAATTAATTAATTAATTATTAATTAAATCTTGGCGAGACATAAAATAAAAATATGCTGCACAAATGATGTTAGGTTATGGTAAAAACTTCAAAAACTTTTCTCATTGAATACTTAAACCTATAATTATGACTATATGGACTATTAAAAAAGAGAGAGAGAAGTAGGGGTCCAAGACCTCTTCGTGTTACACAATTTGTCTGTATGTAACAATCAATAAGTAATTATCAAAGAAGGCACCAAGCTGGGAAGGCTATGTAGCACCATTGTGTGTAACAGTAAACCTAATTTTTTTTTAACAAATAATGCACCTGTGAGAAACAAATCCTGTCAGCTGTAAAAATATTGATGCAGTTATTTAAATAACAAATATAATGAAAGAAATATTACTGGTTTATTTTTATCCTATCCATTTGTACTATAGAGTATATCCAAAGAAGTGAAAAATTGAGACATAGTGCACAATTTAATGAACGAATCAATAGAAATATGACTATTACATATCAACATGAGATCTTAATGGTCCATGGTTAGCATGATTTAATAAAGATAATATTGGTAATAATACAAACTATAATTTAAAGTCGTTATTACTGATATTTATGTATTAAGAAGTTTAGGTATACACACCAATATGCTGCAACCCTATTCTATATGGAAGATTACACAGTGTAGATAAAAAACTAGCTGTAAGTTCATCTAATACTCCAATTTCACAGGATGGTTAGGCATACATTGAATCAAGGGAGAAAATAGCAGCCTAAATTAAAAAAACAAATCAACTCTGACTAACCCTTGTGATTCTAAGGGCTATTTGGCCATTGTCACCCACAGGCGCATAAAAATTTTTTTTTCTTCTAAACCTGTTAATTTGTGTTCTCTGATCATGGGAAAAAATAAAAAAAATCGTAAGTGGCATATATTGCCCGCTATAGGGTGGGGAAATCTGGCAAAAAACAGGCGCTGACTCAGAATGCGTCCCAAGACGGTCTGTTGCTCCACAGCTGTCAGGCAGGAGTGGCCACAAAGAGAAAATTACCTAATTATTTCAATGTCTCTGATTTTTCTTAGTTTTTTTGCTGTAATATTATTCAATAGTGTGTAGTGTGATATATTTATATAATAAAATGTGTGAATCATCGCTGTACTCAAAAATATGGTGTGCATATTGTTGATTCAATTATTATGTTCATTAAACATTGAACAAATACTTTGTCGGTTATTACACTATATACACAGGCTATATATAAGTATCTGCATGTTTTGTTCACCATAACAAACCACTAAGTTGGTATTATGAGTCAAAAAGCAACGAGGAGTGACCGTAAAGACACCAGCCAGCCACTCGCTGCCACTCACTCACCCACATTCTCCTCCCATCATACTGTTTTTGTTTTTATTCACTCTATACAGACGTTATATATAAGTATCTACATGTTTTGTTCACCACAACTGTACAACTAAGCTGATATAGTTAGTTCAGGCACTATGAGACGTCGCTACTCACAGTCAGCTGGCGGCTCCCTCACTCACACATTCAAGGTCAGACGCACTAAAATTTCTCCCCCACAATACTCTTTGTAGTGTTATTACACTATATACAGACGTTATATATAAGTATCTGCATGTTTTGTTCACCATAACTGTTCAACTAAGCCGGTATAATGCCCAAAGAGCATAGTGGCCACCACTACCCAGCATGATAAATCATGCAGATGTTGCCACCTCCCTCACCAAAATGGCTTCTTCCCCACACTCCTTTTGCTGTTATTATACTATATATACACGTTATATATAAGTATTTACATTTGTGTTTACCATAACGAATCACTAAGTTGGTATGCTGAGTGGCAGTGGCAGTGGCAGCCAGTGACAGCCAGTGGCAGCCCGCCACTGGCTGTCACTCGCTCCCTCCGTCACTTCACCTTACTCGCCACCATTTTCCTCTCACCATATTGTTTTTGCTTTTATTCACTATATACAGACGTTATATATAAGTATGTGCATGTTTTGTTCACCATAGCGAACAACTAAGCTGGTACAGTGAGTCCAGACAGTAAAAGGTGGTCACACAGAGTCAGCAGACAATGCTACCTCCCTCCCCACCAAAATTACTCCTCGCACTACAGCGCTAATTATCACAACAATCCTGTTATTATCAGAATTCTGGTCATTTTTATCACAGTCAGGGGGCCTTCTGTAATACTATCATCTCTAAATGAATAGCATGAATATGTATATTATGGCATTTTTAGGCGATGCTGTGGTCACAAGCTGAACAGCAGTGCTGTGAGCTCATGCTACATGGGCCAGCCTTGGTGAGTCACTCACTACTATGGCCCTCACACACGGGAATGTGGCCCGCGATTTTTTTTTAATGGCGTCTGTTTACAAGATCCCTGATGAAGGTGAGGTGAACCCCGTGTATCCGCGGGCCGTTTAACTCTTGCGTAGCACTCCATCATGTCATATGACTGCGCAGTTTATTGCAAGTTACCCAACACTGCATATGATGTGTTGCGCAGTATAAGGGATAAACAACAACTTCACGATTTTCACAAGAGGTAAGCACTGAATCATGGAATAAAATAAATTATATTTTAACTACTCTTACCAGTTTCTACAAGCCTCCTCTCAAACAATGTATTTTTTAACATGCTTTAACACAGCAATGTATTGCTTCCCTATTCTGTATGAGGGACCATATAGTCAAGATCAAAAACCAGCTACAAGCTCATCCAACATCCCCATCTCACAGGATAGCCAGTCATACATGGAATCAGGAGAGAACAAAATATGAAAGGCTGATCAATTAGCTCCCACTAGCAAAATCTGGGTACAGCACAAGAATATCTTCCAATATTCCTGAGTGTATGAAGCAATTACAGAGCTCAAGTACCTCATACCATTTGGAATGAAGTTACTGATAACAGGGCTATCACAGATATAGTGTTGGAGAGTATGTCCTCTCAGGTAAGACTGAAAACTGATTTTTTTTACCCAGAGGGTTAAAACCCATGGAACCGCCTACCCGCTGAAGATGTAAATGCCAAAATCCACCTAGGATTTTAGGTATCATTAGGACAATTAGCAGGACTTAACAAGCTCCCGGCTTTTTGTCCTCGTCGAGGCCACTAGGTAATTAGTGGCCCTTGGGTAAATTTAGATAAATATATACATAAATAAATACCATCGCTTCGCAAATCATGGGAGCGACAAGGAAACCTACAAACTATCTCTTAAAAGTTCGTAGGTAAATAAAAAAAATTAACATATTTGTTTACTACAATGTCGGTGCTGACTGTACAAGTTGAAAAAAACATAGTTTTACTTCGAAATATACTAATTTTATAAGAAAATTCGACGTAAATAAGTCGTAAGTGCATCACGGATAAGCTCCGATATGCCAGCGTCGTGATTGGCTACAGCTGCAAGATGAAAAATGTTACCTTCTCTCTGATTGGCCAAACTAAAAGCCCTAGTGACATCTAGCGAGACCTAAGTGAACTACTGTCCTGTACTTAAAAATCTTCGTAAGTTTACTTTTCTGAATCGTTCCTTGCCGCGTTCTTAGCCGGCACTTAGGAACCTTCGTAGCATACATATTTATGAAGAAATACATGGAGCTTCGTGAATCTAGGTCCTGAAACGTATTTTCCTTGAACACTTTTCTTCGCACTCCCGCTCCGTTTCCATCTTCACCGATGGGTCTAAGTCTGTGGACAGTGTAAACTACTCTGTTATTTTCCTGACCACACTTATATGTGTCGCCAACATCCGGAGACTAGCATCTTCAAAGCAGAACTTTATGCTATTCTCTATGCTCTTCGTCTCCTACTTTCTTGTTGGCAATCCTCCTTTGTGGTTGTAGTTGACTCTCATAGTTCCCTTATGGATCTCCATTTTAATGGAGATATTTTGATGGTGTTACATTTTGATGGTGCTACATAGCCTTCCCAGTTTGGAGGCTTCTTTTCATAATTACTTACTTACACACACACATACACACACACACACACACACACACACACACACACACACACACACACACACACACACACACACACACACACACACACACAGCCTCACACACACAGGGGGCCTAGTAGCCTGGTGGATAGCGCGCAGGACTCGTAATTCTGTGGCGCGGATTCGATTCCCGCACGAGGCTGAAACAAATGGGCAAAGTTTCTTTCACCCTAAGTGCCCCTGTTACCTAGCAGTAAATAGGTACCTGGGAGTTAGTCAGCTGTCACGGGCTGCTTCCTGGGGTGTGTGTGTGGTGTGAAAAAAAAAAAAAAAAAGTAGTTAGTAAACAGTTGATTGACAGTTGAGAGGCGGGCCGAAAGAGCAAAGGTCAACCCCCGTAAAAACACAACTAGTAAACACACAAAGATTAAGCAAGAAAGAGAGGGCTGGGCGGACTGCATTTTCTTGGATTGTCGGAAAGCCTTTGACACAGTACCGCATAAGAGGCTGGTACATAAGCTGGAGAGACAGGCAGGTGTAGCTGGTAAGGTGCTCCAGTGGATAAGGGAGTATCTAAACAATAGGAAGCAGAGAGTTACGGTGAGGGGTGAGACCTCCGATTGGCGTGAAGTCACCAGTGGAGTCCCACAGGGCTCTGTACTCGGTCCTATCTTGTTTCTGATATATGTAAATGATCTCCCAGAGGGTATCGATTCATTTCTCTCAATGTTTGCAGACGATGCTAAAATTATGAGAAGGATTAAAACAGAAGAGGACTGTTTGAGGCTTCAAGAAGACCTAGACAAGCTGAAGGAATGGTCGAACAAATGGTTGTTAGAGTTTAACCCAACCAAATGTAATGTAATGAAGATAGGTGTAGGGAGCAGGAGGCCAGATACAAGGTATCATCTCGGAGAGGAAATTCTTCAGGAGTCAGAGAAGGAAAAAGACTTGGGGGTTGATATCACGCCAGACCTGTCTCCTGCAGCACATATCAAGCGGATAACATCAGCGGCATATGCCAGGCTGGCCAACATACGAACGGCATTCAGAAACTTGTGTAAAGAATCATTCAGAACTTTGTATACCACATATGTCAGGCCAATCCTGGAGTATGCAGCCCCAGCATGGAGTCCATATCTAGTCAAGGATAAGACTAAACTGGAAAAGGTTCAAAGGTTTGCCACCAGACTAGTACCTGAGCTGAGAGGTATGAGCTACGAGGAGAGACTACGGGAATTAAACCTCACTTCGCTGGAAGACAGAAGAGTTAGGGGGGACATGATCACCACATTCAAGATTCTGAAGGGAATTGATAGGGTAGATAAAGACAGTCTATTTAACACAAGGGAACACGTACAAGGGGACACAGGTGGAAACTGAGTGCCCAAATAAGCCACAGAGATATTAGAAAGAACTTTTTTAGTGTCAGAGTGGTGGACAAATGGAATGCATTAGGAAGAGATGTGGTGGAGGCTGACTCCATACACAGTTTCAAGTGTAGATATGATAGAGCCCGATAGGCTCAGGAATCTGTACACCTGTTGATTGACGGTTGAGAGGCGGGACCAAAGAGCCAGAGCTCAACCCCCGCAAACACAACTAGGTGAGTACACACACATATGCCGCTAGACTAGTCCCAGAAATAAGAGGCATGAGTTACGAGGAAAGGCTGCGGGAAATGTACCTTACGACACTGGAAGACAGAAGATTAAGGGGAGACATGGTCACAACCTACAAAATCCTCAGGGGAATCGACCGGGTAAACAAGGATAAACTATTCAACACTGGTGGTACGCGAATAAGGGGACACAGGTGGAAACTGATTACCCAAATGAGCCACAGGGACGATAGAAGAAACTTTTTCAGTGTCAGAGTAGTTAATGGATGGAATGTATTAGGCGGTGATATCGTGGAAGCTGACTCCAAACACAGTTTCAAATGTAGATATGATAGAGCCCAGTAGGCTCAGGAATCTGTACACCAGTTGATTGACAGTTGAGAGGCGGGACCAAAGAGCCAAAGCTCAACCCCCGCAAGCACAAATAGGTGAGTACAAATAGGTGAGTACACACACACACACACACACACACACACACACACACACCTGATAATAGTATATACCAATATAGATGGAGTGAGATCGAAAATATTGGAGTTGAAAGATATAATCAAGCTCAAAGTCCCAGATATTGTCGCATTAACAGAGACTAAACTTGAAGAAAATATTTTAAATGAGGTTGTGTTCCCAAGGGTTTATTCAGTTTGGAGACGTGACAGGAAAACTAAGAAAGGAGGGGGGGGAGAAGTGGCTGTGCTGGTGAAAGAACACATGAAGGTAAGAGAATTAATGTTTGAAAACCCTAGAGATTTTGACATAATGGCATTGCAGCTCTGTAATCAAGATGATAAGCTGATAATTTTAAATGCCTACAGCCCACTGGCAAGCAACATATGGACAAAGGAAAAACTGGATGACAAACGAAAGGATCTCATAATGGTCATGAGAGAGATTATAGTAAGAGCTGACAGAGATAAATCCCGATTGTTGATACTGGGGGACTTTAACTTTAAGACAATAGACTGGGAGGCCTACAAGGCAAGAACAGAGGACATTTGGACAGGCAGGTTTTTAAACCACATCTTGGAGACATTCATGTATCAACACGTCAAGCAGGCCACAAGAATGAGGGAAGAGGATGTTCTGTCAGTACTGGATCTAGTATTCACCAGGAAAGAAGAGGAGGTATTTGACATCCAGTACCTTCCTCCCTTGGGAAAGAGTGATCACGTCCTCTTGGACATTAAATACGCTATGCGATATAATCTAGTAGAGAATGGGGACAGTGAAACAGTTGTTAAACTCGATTTCAAGAGAGGACACTATGGGGAACTTAGAATTTTTTTTCTTGGGTATAATTGGACAGACGTGTTGCTAGGCAAGGAAGTAAATGAGATGTGTGCCAAATTTTGCGCAATATATGATGAAAGCACACAAACATTCATACCAAAACAGACATGCAGACCTGGAAAACAGGGTTGGTTCAACAGAAATTGCGAGATGGCCAGAGATCAAAAGACAAAAGCATGGAATCATTATAGAAAGAGGCCAAACCCCCAAAATACCAGCGATACAAAGATGCAAGAAACAACTACACGTTAGTAAGGAGAGAGACAGAGAGGGACTTTGAGAACGGTATAGCAGACAAATGTAAATCAGATCCAGGCCTTTTCTATAAATTCATTAAAAGTAAGCTGCAAGTAAAGGATAATATTCAGAGGTTAAAAATGGGGGACAGATACACGGAAAATGAAAAGGATATGTGTGAAACATTAAACGAAAAGTTCCAAAGTGTGTTTGTACAAAATGAGATCTTCAGAGAACCAAACACAATAAGAATTCCACAGAACAACATAGAGCGTATAGAGGTGTCTAGAGATGAAGTGGAAAATATGCTAAAGGAGCTCAGTAAGTATAAAGCAATTGGCCCAGATGGAGTTTCACCATGGTTTCTGAGAGAATGTGCATCTGAGCTCAGCATTCCACTTCACCTGATCTTTCAGGCATCCCTGTGTACAGGAGTCGTAGCAGATGTGTGGAAACAGGTTAACATAGTGCCAATCTACAAAAGTGGCCGCAGGGAAGACCCCCTCAATTATAGACCTATATCATTGACTAGCGTAATAGTGAAAGTATTGGAAATACTAATCAAAACTAAATGGGTAGAACACCTGGAGAGAAATTATATTATATCAGACAGACAGCATGGTTTTCAATCTGGAAGATCCTGTATATCGAATTTACTCAGTTTCTATGATCGAGACACTGAGATTTTACAGGAAAGAGATGGTTGGGTTGACTGCATCTATATGGACCTAAAAAAGGCTTTCGACGGAGTTCCACATAAGAGGTTGTTCTGGAAACTGGAAAATATTGGAGGGGTGACAGGTAAGCTTCTAACATGGATGAAAAATTTCCTGACTGATAGAAAAATGAGGGCAGTAATCAGAGGCAATGTATCGGACTGGAGAAATGTCACAAGTGGGGTACCACAGGGTTCAGTTCTTGCACCAGTGATGTTTATTGTCTACATAAATGGTCTACCAGTTGGTATTAAAAATTACATGAACATGTTTGCTGATGATGCTAAGATAATAGAAAGGATAAGAAACTTAGATGATTGTCATGCCCTTCAAGATGACCTGGACAAAATAAGTATATGGGGCACCACTTGGCAAATGGAATTTAATGTTAATAAATGCCATGTTATGCAATGTGGAATAGGAGTCCATAGACCCCACGCAACCTATATATTATGCGAGAAATCTTTAGAGAATTCTGATAAAGAAAGAGATCTAGGAGTGGTTGTAGATGGAAAACTATCACCTGAGGACCACATAAAGAACGTTCTGCGAGGAGCCTATGCCACGCTTTCTAACTTCAGAATTGCTTTTAAATACATGGATGGTGATATACTAAAGAAATTGTTCACGACATTTGTTAGGCCAAAGCTAGAATATGCAGCGGTTGTGTGGTGCCCATATATAAAGAAGCACATCAACAAACTGGAAAAGGTGCAAAGACATGCTACTAAGTGGCTCCCAGAACTGAAGGGCAAGAGCTACGAGGAGAGGTTAGAGGCAATAAATATGCCAAAAGTAAAAGACAGAAGAAAAAGAGGTGATATGATCACTACGTACAAAATAGTAACAGGAATTTATAAAATCGACAGGGAAGATTTCCTGAGACCTGGAACTTCAAGAACAGGAGGTCATGGATTTAAACTAGCTAAACACAGATGCCGAAGAAATATAAGATAATTCACTTTCGCAAACAGAGTGGTAGACGGTTGTAACAAGTTAGGTGAGAAGGTGGTGGAGGCCAAAACCGTCAGTAGTTTCAAAGCGTTATATGACAATGAGTGCTGGGAAGACGGGACACCACGAGCGTAGCTCTCATCCTATAACTACACTTAGGTAATTACACTTACGTATTTACACACACACACACACACACACACACACACACACACACACACACACACACACACACACACACACACATGATGATGATGATAATGCTGATGATGCAAAAATTATGAGAAGGATTAAAACAGAGGATGATATTAGGAGGCTGCAAGATGACCTAGACAGACTGAATGAAAGGTCCAACAAATGGTTACTAAAGTTCAACCCGAGTAAATGCAAGATCATGAAACTAGGCGGTGGAAACCGGAGGCCAGACACAGTATACCAAATGGGAAATAGAAGTACTCGTGAAACGGACAGAGAGAAAGATCTAGGAGTTGATATCACACCAAACCTGTCTTCTGAAGCCCACATAAAAAGAATTACATCTGCGGTATACGCGAGGCTGGCTAAAATCAGAACAGTCTTCAGGAACCTGTGTAAGGAATCATTCAGAACCTTGTACACAGCATATGTAAGACCAATCCTGGAGTATGCAGCCCCAGCGTGAAACCCGTACCTTGTCAAGCTCAAAACGAAGCTGGAAAATGTTCAGAGGTATACCACTAGGGTAGTCCCAGAACTAAGAGGCATGAGTTACAAGGACAGGCTGCGAGAAATGTACCTCACGACACTGGAAGACAGAAGAGTGAGAGGAGACATGATCACTTCCTACAAAATTCTCAAAGGAATTGACCGGGTATATAAAGAGAAACTGTTTAACATGAGTGGTACGCGAACAAGGGGACACAGGTGGAAACTTGGTATCCAAATGAGCCACAGGGACGTTAGAAAGTACTTTTTCAATGTCAAAGTAGTTATCACGTTCAATGTATTGTGCAGTGATGTGGAAGAGGCTGACTCCTTACATGATTTCAAATGTAGATATGATAAAGCCCAGAAGGCTCAGGAATCTGTACACCAGTTGATTGACAGTTGAGAGGCGGGACTAAAAAGCCAGAGCTCAACCCCCGCAAGCACAACTAGGTGACTTCACACACACACACACAAACCCTTGTTAACTACACCACAGGAGGGCGTTCCCTCACCTCAAGAAATCCCAGCCCCCGAACCTCATGCACTCCCTGACCCCACACCCCCAGGACTTCTTCCTGTCCTAAGCAGGCCTGGACAAGACTTAAACCCTCCATCCCCCACCCCACCTCCCCAACTGCAACTGGTGTATAAAGTACACCAGTTGCAGTTGGTCACGACAGTACAAAGCCACGACAGTACAAAGGTTAATGATAGTCGAGGTTATTTGCCCATCATCCCGACGGCTCTCTGATGGTAATCTTGGACATAGCTATTTTATCAGTTGCATAGTGCTCCTGGCAGTATGGGTTCGAGTCACTTCTGGGGTGTGGAGTTGTCTGTTGCATATATGTCTGGGGACCATTCAGGCTTGTTCACACACACACACACACACACACACACACACACACACACACACACACACACACACACACACACACACACACACACACACACACACACACACACATACATACATACATACATATATATATATATATATATATATATATATATATATAAATATATATATATATATATATATATATATTTATTAAATATGACCGAAAAAGTAAGATTAATAATTCTAACACGAATTTTCTCAATCTTTCGTACATTATGCTTCACTGTTGGAGGTAAATCAAAAATCACTTCTCCAAAATTCATTTTTATTTCTAGTCTGACGCGACACGGGCGCGTTTCGTAAAACTTATTACATTTTCAAAGACTTCACAAATACACAACTGATTAGAACTTGCGTTTCCCTGATTTTATATCTGCATTTGAGTGAGGTGGGAAGGGTGATGTGGCATTACATTTGAGTGAGGTGGGAAGGATGATGTGGCATTAGAGGATATTAATAGGGTGTTAAAAGTATCAACACAAGACAGAACACGAAACAATAGATATTGAATAGAAGTGTTTGTAGAAAGCTTTCTACAAACACTTCTATTCAATATCCATTGTTTCGTGTTCTGTCTTGTGTTGATACTTTTAACACCCTATTAATATCCTCTAATGCCACATCATCCTTCCCACCTCACTCAAATGTAATGCCACATCACCCTTCCCACCTCACTCAAATGTAGATATAAAATCAGGGAAACGCAAGTTCTAATCAGTTGTGTATTTGTGAAGTCTTTGAAAATGTAATAAGTTTTACGAAACGCGCCCGTGTCGCGTCAGACTAGAAATAAAAATGAATTTTGGAGAAGTGATTTTTGATTTACCTCCAACAGTGAAGCATAATGTACGAAAGATTGAGAAAATTCGTGTTAGAATTATTAATCTTACTTTTTCGGTCATATTTAATAAAATATGTCTACAGGAAAGACTGCTACCAAAATATACTAATATATATATATATATATATATATATATATATATATATATATATATATATATATATATATATATATATATATATATATATATTTATATATATATATATATATATATATATATATATATATATATATTTATATATATATATATATATATATATATATATATATATATATATATATATATATATATATATATATATATATATATATATATATATATATATATATATATATATGTATATATACCGGCCATATACTGCAGGTATGTTGACGACATTTTTACACAGGTACCTGATGTCAGACATTTGCAGGAGCTGAAGGAGGCATTTGAGCAGAATTCTGTGTTGCGTTTCACTTACGAGATGGAGAAGGATGGGAAGCTGCCCTTTCTAGATGTAACAGTCATGGAAAGGAGCGGAGTTTTCCAAACTGCAGTCTACACTAAGGAAACAAACATAGGAATGTGCCTGAATGCCAACAGTGACTGCCCAGACAGGTACAAGAGGAGTGTTGTTAACGCTTATGTCGACCGTGCCCTCAGCCACAGCTCAGAATGGAAGCAAGTCGACGAAGAACTCTGTAGGGTAAGGCAGGTCCTAGTCAACAACGGCTTCTCCAATGGTTTCGTGGAAGACATCATAAGAAGGAAAGTGAAACGCCATGCAACCTCTGAAGAGACAACTAACACAACACCTATACCCCCAATTAGACTATTTTACAGGAACTTCTTTTCCACAGCCCATATAACGGAGGAAAGGGTCCTGAAAGATATTGATAGTAGAAACGTTATCAATACAGACAAAAATCAGAGGATACAACTGACGATTTACTATAAAACCAGAAAAACGGCCATCCTACTCATGAGAAACTCTCCAGACACAAAGCAGAACGCTATAAAAGAGAGCAACGTCGTCTATGCCTTCAAATGCCCTCGTGTCAAATTGCGCGTTTCGTAAAACTTATTACATTTTCAAAGTCTTTAGTTTACAAACACACAACTGAAACTGAATAGAGCTTTACACATCTTTGAGGTATATCTACATTTGGGTGAGGTGGATGAGGTGAAAAATGAACTTTCAACAATGGGTATTCAATGGGTATTAAATTCCAACACAAGACAGAACACGAAACAATGGGTATTGAATGGAAGTAATTGTAGAAAGCCTATTGGTGCATATTTCTTGATGCTTCTATATTGGAGCGGAGTCTTGATGTGGGTAGAATATAGTTGTGCATTAATTGGCTGTTGATTGCTGGTGTTGACTTTTTAATGTGTAGTGCCTCGCAAACGTCAAGCCGCCTGCTATCGCTGTATCTATCGATGATTTCTGTGTTGTTTACTAGGATTTCTCTGGCGATGGTTTGGTTGTGGGAAGAGATTATATGTTCCTTAATGGAGCCCTGTTGCTTATGCATCGTTAAACGCCTAGAAAGAGATGTTGTTGTCTTGCCTATATACTAGGTTTTTTGGAGCTTACAGTCCCCAAGAGGGCATTTGAAGGCATAGACGACGTTGGTCTCTTTTAAAGCGTTCTGCTTTGTGTCTGGTGAGTTTCTCATGAGTAGGCTGGCCGTTTTTCTGGTTTTATAGTAAATCGTCAGTTGTATCCTCTGATTTTTGTCTGTAGGGATAACGTTTCTATTAACAATATCTTTCAGGACCCTTTCCTCCGTTTTATGAGCTGTGGAAAAGAAGTTCCTGTAAAATAGTCTAATAGAGGGTATTGGTGTTGTGTTAGTTGTCTCTTCAGAGGTTGCATGGCGTTTCACTTTCCTTCTTATGATGTCTTCCACGAAACCATTGGAGAAGCCGTTGTTGACTAGGACCTGCCTTACCCTACAGAGTTCTTCGTCGACTTGCTTCCATTCTGAGCTGTGGCTGAGAGCACGGTCGACATATGCGTTAACAACACTCCTCTTGTACCTGTCTGGGCAGTCGCTGTTGGCATTTAGGCACATTCCTATGTTCGTTTCCTTAGTGTAGACTGCAGTGTGGAAAGCTCCGCTCTTTTCCATGACTGTTACATCTAGAAAGGGCAGCTTCCCATCCTTCTCCATCTCGTAAGTGAAACGCAGCACGGAACTCTGCTCAAACGCCTCCTTCAGCTCCTGCAGATGTCTGACATCAGGTACCTGTGTAAAAATGTCGTCAACATACCTGCAGTATATGGCCGGTTTCAAGTTCATGTCGACTAAGACTTTTTGCTCGATGGTACCCATGTAGAAGTTTGCAAACAGGACACCTAGGGGAGAACCCATGGCGACCCCATCTACTTGCTTATACATGTGCCCATCCGGGCTCAAGAAGGGTGCCTCTTTAGTACAAGCTTGGAATAGTTTCCTTAGAATATTTTCTGGTATGTCAAGAGGATTACAGGCTGGATCACGATACACTCTGTCGTCTATCATCCCGATTGTCTCGTCCACAGGTACATTGGTGAACAGTGATTCTACGTCCAACGGGGCTCTTATCCCTGTGGCCCGTGTGCCCCGCAGTAAGTCAACAAATTCCTTTGGAGACTTCAGGCTGAAGGTGCAAGGGACATAAGGAGTCAGCAGGCCGTTGAGTCGCTTCGCCAGTCTGTACGTGGGTGTGGGTATCTGGCTAATGATTGGCCGAAGTGGGTTTCCAGGCTTGTGTGTCTTGACATTTCCATACGCATATCCAGGTTTATATTCCCCAATAATCTTTGGCAGGTGGAGTCTGGGTTTGTTGGCGTTCACAGTTTCGATCAGTTTGTTGACCTTTGCTTTCAATTCGGCTGTAGTGTCCTTCGTTACCCTTTGGAATTTAGTTTGGTCAGAGAGTATGAGGTTCATTTTCGCCAGATATTCGTCTTTTTTAAGAATGACGTATATTGGCGACTTGTCACCTCTCCTGGCAACTATCTCCTTGTTCTCACGAAGGCTTTTAGCTGCCGCTTTGAGCTCGGGGGACAGTATGGTGCTTCTGTAATTGCCTCGATTCTTTCCTCCTTCCGCAATAAGTTCTGCTTGTAAGGTATCTTTGGTAGTGACCTTCTTTTGTGTCTCGAGGTCGAATTTGTCGTCCAACAGAATTTCCAACTCCACTTTCCGGGCCATCTCACTCGGTCCGGACATAATGAGGTGATAGCCTCATTATGTCAAGATTACTATCCGAGTGCCGGCGGTGGGGTGGTTCAAATAGCCTCGGCTATCACCTCATTATGTCCGGTCGTGATGGTCAAGTGGATTAAGGCGTCTTGTACATACCAGTTGCGTTGCTTCTGGGAGTATGGGTTCGAGTCACTTCTGGGGTGTGAGTTTTCAGTTGCATATTGTCCTGGGGACCATTCAGGCTTGTTCGCATATATATATATATAAACCAGTGGTGGTACTCTGTTAGTAGTGTAAGAAGACTCAAGTCAAAGCCTTTTTGCTTTTTCCGATGGCTTTGACTTGAGTCGTGTGTTTTTCGTTACCCCGGTGAGATTAAACGGCTTCGACTTGAGTCGTGTGTTTTTCGTTGCCCCGGTGAGATTAAACGACTTCGACTTGAGTCGTGTGTTTTTCATTGCCCCGGTGAGATTAAACGGCTTCGACTTGAGTCGTTTGTTTTTCGTTGCCCCGGTGAGATTAAACGGCTTCGACTTGAGTCGTGTGTTTTTCGTTGCCTCGGTGAGATTAAACAGCTTCGACTTGAGTCGTATGTTTTTCGTTGCCCCCGGTGAGAATAAACGGCTTCGACTTGAGTCGTATGTTTTTCATTGTCCCGGTGAGATTAAACGGCTTCGACTTGAGTCGTGTGTTTTTCGTTGCCCTGGTGAGATTAAACGGCCTCAACTTGAGTCGTATGTTTTTCGTTGCCCCGGTGAGATTAAACGGCTTCGACTTGAGTCGTATGTTTTTCGTTGCCTCGGTGAGATTAAACGGCTTCGACTTGAGTCGTTTGTTTTTCGTTGCCCCGGTGAGATTAAACGGCTTCGACTTGAGTCGTTTGTTTTTCGTTGCCCCGGTGAGATTAAACGGCTTCGACTTGAGTCGTATGTTTTTCGTTGCCCCAGTTAGATTAAACGGCTTTGACTTGAGTCGTGTGTTTTTCGTTGCCCCGCTGACCCATGCACAGGCATCACTAATGGTCAATGATGTCACTAGCTAGCCGCTCAGTGTTCCTGCACAGGCATGTTTAAGGAGATTAAAAAGCCGGTCTATGAGTCGTGTGCTTTGCGTTACAACATTGACCCTGAAACCAAATGTATAATACCATCATCCCTAGTCTATTTGAAATTTCCTATTTACTTGCAACTATCGTCCATTGCAAAAGGGGAAGCAACACAGAGCATGAGCTATCATGTATCTCCGCGTTCTTCCCTATCAGTCATTTATATGAAAACAGTCCCTTGCCAGGCGTTGTGTCTTCAATGCAATTTCAGTACTAATCCAATATTGCTTCATAACGCATAAATATATATGCACGTACATAAATATATATGCACATCTCCCATTCACTCAAAAACATGCCTCCCCACACCTTGCTGTAGCATATAACGAATCAAAATACTCATTCAGTGTACATATATAGGAATACTACATTCAGTAAAAGCAAGCCTCTCATGTTTTTAAATAAGGCCTTCTGCAGTTACCTTCTTTTCTGACGTCATCATCCCCTAATGCGGTGCGAGGCGCCAACGTACTAAATGCGGATGTCAGGAGGTTCACACATAAGTGTGAACTCTTAATCAGGCTTAATATCTCAACTGTACTCTGTGTTTCACCGGAGTCGATATTCAGCTACATTGGCTCATGTTTTCACTCATTGCTCTTATTTTCCATTATTCATAAACCCTATCAAACCATTCTAACCTAACTTATTATATATAATAAACAAATGCATTCCAGAGACCAGTTGTAGTTGTTGTTTAGTGACATCATGAAAAGCTGCGCAGTATAGGGATGGAGTATTGTTGGCCATTAGCATATAAGTGTCAAAGTATCACAGCACCTGACTGGTCAACTATATGTGACGTCACCAGATGACCAATGCGGTCTTTAGCATCCCGTTGTTTAGTGACATCACAAAAAGCGACCTCAGGTATAGGGATAAGGTATTGCTGGCCATTAGCATATAAGTGTCAAGGTATCACAGCACCTAACTGGTCAACTATGTATGACGTCATTAGATGGCCAATGCGGCCTTTAGCGTCCTACTGGCATGTGAATTTGATGTTATTATTCAAAAATGGCTAGACTATCCAACCCCACCTAACCTAATCAGAGGTTTAAGAATATACATTGTATAGGTTTCTACTATTTTCTTTGGTAATAAGAGTTTACATTCTAGCCTTAACAGTAAAATTGTAATGGGGAACAAGCATGATATTTCATATGTTGGTCATAGCAATCCTAGATCCTGGTAAAGTTTTGTAAGGGAGACCAGTTCCTCTGCCACATCAAATCTGGAACAATGAATAAAAACCATATTAGCAACACAGAATAATAATAATAATAAATCAGCAATAATATGAAAGACAATATATGGCAAACATCTAGAAATATACTTACAGCTCAGTAATATGAGGATTCATCACACAGCGATAGACATTTATCCTGTCCATCTATGCAAAATGTGTTTTTGAAGTTAGACATTGCAAAATTAGAATATGCTAATTGAATTATCTTCCTATCGTTTATATTATATTCCCCATATTCAAATAAAGTTTCAAATTTATGTAGTGCAGCTCTCAAGTTAAGGTTGCATAATTGATAGACGAAAAACATGGCATAGGCTCCGCAATAATAAGAGTCCATACTCTGTATACGTTTTGTGAACATGTATACTCTATAATCTTCAAAATAAGAGAGGAATTCTTGTAAATAACGTGAATGTAATTCCATCTTCAACCCAAAACTGTCCAACAGGGCGATAATGGCTCCTGAAGGTTTATTGTGTACATACACAGTCATCCAATGACCCATCATCGATGCAGGGGATTCTCGTCTAAAGTATTTAAAATAAATACCACTGGCTCTTTATTTAATTTCTTGAAGATTCTCCGTACATCGTTCGCTAAATAACATCCGATATATATGGCTTCTTCCCCTAAATATATATTTTTCAACCCATTGTTTATTTCTAAACAATTCATGTTTCTTAGGCTCTCGTTTCACAAATAATACGTCGGTCAGCATTAATTTTCATAACCCCAGTAGTAGGACCAAACAGCAGTATAACTTTATTTCCCACTATGGCTGTATTGAATTCCAATGTAATTCTTAAATTCCCTGTCGCTTCCAAGGAAACTGTATCCTTTATTTCTTCTGGTAATAAATTAAAGACCAGCAGAGTTTGTCCTTTAACGAACGATTCGTAGGACAAAATATTATCTACATTAAATCCTACAGCATTCAGGACCGTATAATATAATTTCGAACATTTATGGGGGAAGTCACACACGATATTAAATAAACTCGTGCCGTTCACCGAGATATATACGTTGCTCAAGGCGGAATTGCTGAAATATAATGGGTTTAAGGTATAATCTCCAGAAATGGCTTCCATATCAATAATGGCCATGTATAATTTCTCAGGGATCACTCCACCCCAGGGTTGGTCCATAGTTAATGATTTTTGGCCCTGACCTAGAATATAGGTTTTAAATAGGGTTTAATCAAATATATACGTTACTGCATCATTATTTTGGGCGAGTGCTCTGTTAATAGCTAGTAGTCCAGAAGGGAATGGGGTTAATCTATTGATCCATAAGCGGGCCATATTTATATTATATTTATAATTAGCAGTTGCTGTATCGCTGCCAATAACCCATTTATCACTATTGACCACCAAACGTATTCTTACATCTACGTTATCCAGTAAATACTCGCTAATAGATGCAATATCCAGCAGTAATTTAAAGCACGTATAAATGCCCTGTTCTTTCATATTAGCCATTTTCTCATCCTGATCTATCGTGGTCGTAGCAAAATACTGCGTATCAATTTTAATGGGTATCGTTAGCGCCTCTTCTTTATAAAAATGCGCTAGATGCTTAAAACCATCAATTTTACTTCTGGAAAGAGTCGTTAGCAGCTTTATATACGCCCAATATGAAAATAAAGAATTACTTTCAACTACTTGTTCGTTGAAATACACCACCACTGTTTTAAAAAGTGTTTGTGATAATCCATTGGTTACAGTCACTTTTTTGCCCGAATCTATTGCGGCGTCAGCTTCTGTTAATTCTATGCCCACTTCTAGGGCTAGTGATGACATATCCAGGAAATGACCAGGAATGCCAGGGATTCTAAATTCAATATACGAGTCCTTAAATTTATTAATTTCTAAATTAACAGGTAAAATATCAATATTTTTCCTGCTGGCTATAGTGGACTCAATCATACGTGCTGAATTAAGTTTGGGAAATCCATCTGTTACAGCCACTGTATAACTTTCCAAAGGGGATTGTAGCCCCGCTTCTAGTGTAGTAGTAGTATTCATGCTGGATGCCATGAAAGGAATGAATTGCAATTTATGCAAACACGTCATTATATCTCTTATTCTTCTTATTCTGTTTTGTGAAACTGCGAATAAGTGCTAATTTGGTGGCCTTAGCCTTTCTCTTAGACTTTTTCCGCCTTTTACCACCACCTAAAATCTGACGCCCAACTCCCTTCAATGATTCGATTCCATGCTTCTTCATTGACTTTTTAAAGGAATGTTCGCCTGTTTGCATGTCTTGCAATACATTCTGACCCATACTTAAGATGACAGGAGCGAGGGTTCTCATTAAAAATGGGGCTGCTTTACGGGCTAAACCAGTGAGGAAGCTGAATATACCACCTCCTCTTATATGACTCCTATTGAATATTCTAATATCACTCAGCCCACCTCCTTTATATGAGGCAGGTGGGCTAATTAAGAATAATATTTCGTCTACAGACGGAGGGATGAAATTGACGCGCATTTTGTAGCTTGCAGATGAGTAATGAGGCTCGGAACTGTAATGTCCTTATTATATAGACCCAATACGGGGTCGTATATGTAAAACAGCTGTTGTGCTTCCTCGTTTATCGAAATAAATAGGAGTCCCATTAGGATCGGTTACTGCAATACTTATACTATCCAGTACATTTGTATTTAGAGGTTTATATAGTTTCCTATTCGTGCTTTCACCACCCTGCAAAGACACTACGTCCAATATATTCACTAATAAATTTCCGTACATCGTGGGTGCAATTTTATCGCAATAAACACACAAGTAATCCATCATGCCCCTTGGTTGTGGAGGGTAGGGGCACGTGTCTGATATGGGTGTTTCATCCAAATAATTCTTGTGTACGTATATATCATAATTTTTATGCTGATCAGTTCCTAAAACCTTGCCAATACTCGCCCCAAAAGATAGGGAAATCCTGCATATTGCTCGATTATCGTCATAATACAATACATTCTCATCGCTGCTCGCGGTATTGAACTTTACTCTATTGGAAATCGATCCATATTTAATACATGCATCAGCATATCTTGGGTAATGCGTCTTATAGACATCAGACACAAAACTCAAATCGTTCTGTGAAAATATATGGGTAATTTCATTATTGATAGCGTATATAATTTCCTTTATGCCACCAGCTAAAATATTAGTTTTCGGTAGAAATTTGGAATGTTTGTAACTAATTCCTTTAGCATCTAGGTACATAATTCTCACACGGATATAACTTTCCAGATCATCCGATCTTATTATGTAATATGACGAAGGCAATAATATATTCTGGAGACACATTTCGTAGGAACTTCTAGAATCCAGCACGAGTTGATTATACAGTCTGTTTTCAAAAGCACTAGGTACATTATTAGGAAATAAATCTGTATTAGAAACACTAGTAGCGTAAATAACGTGGGAATCCATTGCTGGACTATGAATGAATAAACTAAAAACAAAACAGACCATCTATTTATACACTCACCTTTAGTAAGCTAACCATGGTGCTCCTCCGCCAACTTTAGGGCGTTTAGTTTCTCCAGCAGCTGTAGTAGGAGCATACACCCGTTTTCTTCTTAGTACCACGTCATCATTAAATACTTGTTTACGAGATTCTGTATTCCTAAACATTTCTCGTGGAGTTGAGGTTAAAGAGATGAATAATTTAACCAGCGGTAATTTTTCAAGTGGGAATACAGAGCGGTGAATTGTCATTTTAGTTAAAATATCATCAATTATGTTTATTCCTGTCACTGGCATTTGCAGATTCCCATTGACGTCCCATTGCACTATCTTGCTTTCATCAAAATAATTCAACAGCGAAGTAGCATAATCATGATCTTTAGCTTTCAATTTTAAATGTACCAAATGTGCTATTGAAGGATTAGCTCGTACTGGAACTGGTGCTACTGGAGTAGTTGCTGCTGGTGTTGGAGCTAGTGACGGCGCTACTTCTGCTTTTTTACTACTGGTACTTTAGCAGGTCCCTCATCGATGGATTTACGAGATACTAGATAATATTCTTTCATTTTTATTTATTAAATAGCCTGGAAATTAAACTAGCAGCTATGGGTAATAATATACCGAGGATACTGCCTCCTTTGCGAGTCAATAAAATATGCTTTTTGTTCGAAATTGAGGGTTTCTTGCAAGCTAGCGAATGCAAGGTGTCTCTGTATTTCTTCAATTTGACTATAACTTTCTTTTTAACCGGAAGCCTATTTTTCAGATTTTTTTTAAATCTCTGACAAGCAATGAATATGTGGTTTTTTAAACTGTGCAATCAATTTTTTCCTGGCTGAGGAATTGAGTTTGCTCAGCAGGGTCACCAACTCTCTGTACTTGTATGCTAATGGCTTCTTCATATCTTCAACAAATCATATGCTTCAGTCCACTGATCAAATGAAGAATCGTAGCCTTCGTACCTCACTTTATACTGTAATTTATTGTTGGGTAATGTACGTTTGCGTAGGACCTTCTCAATATTAAATGCAGCTGGTAAATGGGTTAGGGTTAATTCTTCCTTATAAAACCCTCCGTCAATGGGCTTGTTATTCAAATCTTGTAAAAAATATAATGGGATAGGCTGGCTTTTATCTATACGAATAATTCTGAAAATTCCTTCCGTGTTTTGTCTAGCAAAACCTTTCTTGAATGTCGAAATTCTGTTGGAGAGAGTAATGCGAACTGTGTCCCCAACAGCTAGTAGAGAACTAAGACCTGCTTTAAGTTTGTCCTTACTTTTATACATGAGATTGAACTGTTTCTTTATATCTTGTGGACGAGATAAAGCATGGACATCAACTGGAGTCCGACCACCTAACCCTCGGTGGGGTGTTGTGTTATACGCCTTTATGATATCAGGCAATATGGGCAGATATCTCGAGGTATTGTGCGCAGTCATATATTTATAAATCTTAGTTTTCATGGTACGTATAAAGCGTTCGGCGATGGAGGCTTTTGTTTCTTGAGAAAATACGCTATACAGTCTAATATTTTTAGCTGCAAGCATTCGTTGCATATGAGAATTATAAAATTCACCTCCTCGATCTGTATTTATTTTACGTATTCCTTGGAAATATGAGGATTCCAATATGTTTTTCAGAGCTTTACTCACAGTCTGTCCATCTTTGCGTATCAGAGGTGCTACTTGCGCATACCGTGAAAAAATATCGACACGGACGAGAATGTATTTAATATCATCATTATGCCTAGCCAATAATCCCATTTCTGCTAAATCACAAGCTAAATATATACGGGGTTTAGGACTTAGTACCTTTCGTCGCTGAAATTTGCGAGGTTTTAATGCGTGCAAAGTGTAGGCTTTAGACGATTTCAAGTATTCTTTGACATCTGATAAAGTTATATCTGGCTTTATGGTTTTAGCTGCTTTATACAACCTATTGACCCCCCCTAACCCTCCTGAGGATGCGGGGTTATAATAAATTTTATCTAGTACGTGCTCCATCTTCTAATAAAGTGATATCGGATTGTATGGTTTTAGCTGTTTTATACATCCCATACACCCAACCCCCCTAACCTCCCCTTGTGGTTGTTGTTGTTGTTGTGGGGAACACATCCTATACACCCCACCCCCTAACCTCCCCTTGTGGTTGTTGTTGTTGTGGGGAACACATCCTATACACCCCACCCCCTAACCTCCCCTTGTGGTTGTGGTTGTTGTTGTTGGAGAACACATCCTATACACCCCACCCCCCTAACCTCCCCTTGTGGTTGTTGTTTAGAACGTTCACCATTGGTATACAATTTCGTATGGATGCTCACCAACAATATTGCTACGGAAGGTGATGCGTTCAGGGGTTTTTACTTCTAAATCCACCAATAAATATCCATAAGGTTTACTGATGGCTTTCTTGTAGATATTCAAAAGCTTTTTAGAATCTTATTTTCCAAATAACTGCCGCCCTAAAGTATCAATTTGAGCTAAATCTCTAGATTTCACTAATATGAAATGGGAGGCGTTTAAACTTATACTTCTAGCATATTTCCCAGAGAAAAATATATTTTGGGTAATTAATATACACGAAATAGCGAGATGTCTGCCTTTAGTGAAGATATCAGACACAATTTTGGAATTGGCAGATTCGATGAACAAGTCATCGATAATAATTAAAATAGGTGAATCGTCTGTACGTTCATCTAAAGGGTTAATAATTTCAGAATGAGCTATTATTTTCTTGTTAATTACTGGATCGTCTAGCAATGCTCTGTAACTGCCGCAACATATAATAATGCTGGAGAATTTCAGATGGTATTTTTGTACGAGTTTAGTGCACAAATGAGATTTTTCGCCATTGGAAAATCCTGCAATGATTATTCTGCTAGGTTCATTGAAAATATCGAGTTGTTCTTCAGTGATAGGTGAACTATCCATGACTCGTGTTGGGTTTGTACTGACATAAGTATGATAAGGACATTATATTTAAACATGGGAGGTTTTCATAGAAACATCAAAGTATACATTTCATATATTTTTTATTTTTGCATAGAACATTTTCAAAACATAGGTTAGGGGGGCAAGGTTTATAAAAAACATCATTTCACAATTTTATTTTTTATATAGAACAAAACATTTTCAACATAGGTTAGGGGAGACTGCATTTTCAGAACATCAGTGATGAGTCAGGGGCCCCGCAATTTTTCAAACATCAATGTCAGGTTAGGGGAGGCAGCAATTTTCAAACACAAAAGATAGGTTAGGTAGCAATTTTCAAACCCAAAGATAGGTTAGGGGAGGTTGCAAATTTTCTATCACCAATTTCTTCAGTCACTAATTGAGAGGATAAGTCTTGTTTACCAGTGCATCGCGTTTTCCCCACATGTTGAATATGGGATGGAATCCACGTCTTGCAGGACGTGCAGCAGCAGCAGGTGCAGGCACATCCTCCTCCTCATTCTCTTCATGAATTTCTGCTCGAGGTATATCGGGGTGTCCATATGCCAAAGACTGTGTAGGACTCAGTACATAACGTTTATCGTCAAAGGCAGACAATCCACGTTTTATAGTGAGACAGGTACACATACGGCCTTTAACATTCCTAATAGAACTGGATTGGAACCGCTGCCCAATATTTAACTCTAAAGCACTTTGGAAAGCTGAATGAGTGTTGACCAGACCACACACTAGAAGTTGAAGGGACGACGACGTTTCGGTCCGTCCTGGACCATTCTCAATCGACTTGAGAATGGTCCAGGACGGACCGAAACGTCCTCGTCCCTTCAACTTCTAGTGTGTGGTCTGGTCAACATACTTCAGCCACGTTATTGTGACTCATCGCCTGCAGCTGAATGAGTGAGTTTAGACTGATGATAAGTGGGAATTTCTTTACAACGACAGATCTGAACCTGATCTTGAGTGAGAATTGAGTACATTTTAGGCTTCAACGCAATGAGTTCCTTGATAATTTTGGCTCCAACTTCCGATTTTAACAAACCCAGTTGACCTTTGCGCGAGTCATCGAAATAGGGATTTTCAGGAGGGAAATTGCTGAAATCCATATGCTGAGATAAAGGCAGTTTATTTAATTCCTCAAAAGCATTTGGACAGGTTAATTCAATCAAATACGAATCTGTATCCGTATACAGCAATCTAGCTTTGTCTCCATAATGAACTTTGACCGTATTATACCAAAAATCATATAGGATCCTCTTAGCTATTTGCAGGATCTGGAACCCCAAATAGGTTGGTGATTGTTTAGGTTGATAGGTTGGTATAGGTTGGTAAGGTTGTCAATAGGTTGATAAGTGATTGTTTCTTAACAGTGCAAATGACTCTGTCTTCGCTCAACAAAATACACCGTTTGAAGAACGGATTGCGTGCAAGCTTTTGGAATTTGTCTCGTGATGTAACTAAATAATGCTGATCACAATATTTACTCACATTTGTTACACTCTTGCCGTAAATTGCATTTGATACCAGCTTGAAAGCTTTACCTTAATGGCGCAAGGTGTATTTGCACGTTCACGAGCATTTGTGTCGACAAATTCCTTAAGGTACTTGCTTTGTTGGAATTCATAAACTGCATTTACCTTAGCTACTTCCAACCCCAATTTCATCAGCATCTGAAGCAAATCTAAACTGACCAAGTAATCTTTTTGAGGGAGATGAGAAGCAATTAATTTATTGTTTTTCTTAGGGAGTTTGCGATCTTCGGTATTTAAAATGTGTTTGCTATAATCGGACAGAAGATCAGTAGAAATATTAGCATGCGACAGGGTTAAGGGCAAATCATCGGTGTATCGAACCACCTCAGGTGCGACATGCTTGGTATCACACATGCATGACCCAATACCCCTTATCCCCATCACATGCAATATTTTCCAATCCTTGTTGGAGCCAATCATTGCATTCGGCAGCAGATAATTTACGGATCCCACCTTGAGGAAGCAGTTGTCATACAGGTGGCGTATAAGCAATTGAAATCTCAATAAAGAATATATTTATCGGTACTAGAAGGATCAGCACCCGTATGCTCATTTTGTACACTTGTGTGTTGTCGCACAACAGAGGTAAATCCGCCTCTTAGATTTCTACGCAATACATCGTACAAATGGGGATCAGAAATAGAGTCCAAGACAACTTGACTCTTAAACAAGAAAGCCTCCCATGCAAAACTAGATAGCGAGACATAGTGTGTAATGTCTAACTTCTACAGCTCAATCATGGTCTTGCGCCATACTGTAAACACATCACACAATAGTCCAGTATCTACTTTTAAATAGACCTTCAAGTAATCCCCAATGGTCTTGCATTCCGCTAATCTAAAGACTTCTTTAGCCTGTGTATAATCGGTCTCGCTTATGGCCTCGTGCTTTAAACTATTGTAGAAGGCTTCGGAAAGAGGAAGAGCCGGTTCATTTAATTTCTCCAAAGATGAAATGTAGTCATAACAGAAGACCTGTTTGCCTGTCTTTAATAAATGGTGGGCGGCTGCAGGGACGTCATCTAGCATAACTGAGGTGTAAGTGGTGGGTTTACCTTCCTTGATATGTTCTTTAGCTAATTTTTCCAGCCCACCATTTAGTAAAGCCAGACTCTCCATAAACCGAAGTTTACCGATATCTACTTTCATGAACTTAAATCCATCTTTGGAGGCAATATCAATTTTACGGTTCGGGACGTTAGACAATTCATTTACAATTACCCCGAGGTCATAAGCCGCATTGTGAGAGAATGTATACAAATATTTATATGAATTTCTACACGACATGTTACACCTACGGCAATAGGCTGCTAGATAGTTATTAAATTCAATAGCATGATCATGATGGCGGTGCTTGTCTTCATCTGATTTAAATGGCCTATAACACATTTCACATGTGGTCTGACGTCTATAGGCCTGCCAATGTTCACGTGTCATAGATATTTTGTATGTAGGCATGGATGATTTAATTCTCTTCCATGCATTCTCCAAAGTATCTATGAAATGATTCACAGGGTCATCCCCCATATACGTCCATTTCTCTACCACCTCCAATTCCCTGTTGATGATGATAAAAGCATATGCCACGGCTTTGTGACGCTTCTCAATCATACCTTGGGGATTGGAGGGGTCCAACAATTCTCGAAATCATAGTATGCTGTGTGAGACGGCCCATAAGCACGACCGTAATTTTTGAACTTAATTTTATGACCTTCAGGGTAAAATTTCAATGTTTGTTTAACTTCACATGACTCTTCGTGATCCCGCATAGCATCAGGTGACAAATGAATTAAACACGAATGACAGAAAATATGATTATCTGGGGCTCTGGTTAATTGACGACGCATGTTGCGAACATATTGATTGAAATCTTTAATGAGCACAAGATGCTGATCCTCCAGCATGAGCAATGGTACTTTAGGAGCGGAATGTCCCCTACCTTTTCTAGCTAAGCTAATATAGTACCTATTATCTTCACGCGTAAGCACATAGATAAATATACTTAATTTATTTATGCATTCAATTTTATTGATGTTATCATACGTTATGGGTATTTCGATATCCTCACTCCAACGGACAAATCTAAGACACCACCTGGCTGACTTTGAACGTTTGCTAATGTTATTTAATGTCATCCCCCGAGCAAGACATATAAATGCTGCCAAACATTGGATCAAACATATATTTTGCTCGCCTTTAGGATTGAAAACATAATTTTTGCCACGCAATCTATCTGGATAAGGTACGTATTCTCCTAGACGGATGGGATGCTGAACAGCTATAGAATTGATATAAAAACCAGAAATGCTCTGTATACATAGACTCGAACCTTCGGTCTCGGCAAAGAACTCTTCTAACTCATTATCCAATTCAGCAATCCATTGATCTACGACAACACTAGCCTCATGCCTAGATACAGTGCGTTGCTCAGCCCTTATAGGTAACTCTCCCTCAAAATCAGGTTCATTTTCTTGATTAAGCCGTTGTAAATTAAAAGAGAAATCGGGGTATATCAAGAGGGCAGGAGGGAAATTGGGGTGAACGGCATCAAATAAGGATTCTATTTTCTGAATAAAATAATCACGATATATAGTTAAATAATGGGCAGGATCTCCTTGGGCATGATCTGGGATGCTATATGAATGGCGTATGTACCCCCCATTGAAATTATTGATCACTTCAAGCACTTCGGGTTGAGGAGGAAGCAAAACATCTACCTGTTGCAGCTGCTGTTCCTTAAGTGGTGGTGGCGAATTGGCGATAGGCTGGCTGGCATCCATATCTGAATCTGCTTCCAAAACTAGATGCAGGGAGTCTTCTTCACCCTCCAGTTGCGAACCTATAAGTAACAGGAATAATGATTTTCAGTCAATAAAATTTTAATATAGGGAGTTTAATAATAATAATAATGGCATTATTGAAATATGAAAATAATAATTAATGTGGATGTTACTTACAATTAGAACTTTCCCTGTTGTCATTATCTTCTGGTGTTGGTGAGCGAGCTTGGCAGTTCACCACCTCCTCCACGAGGATATTCCTCCTCTACCTCCAATAACTGCTGAGTTGGCGAGCCTAAAATCATATAAATGATCATGTAAATAATAATTGAAGATGATAAGCGAGGTATTTATATAAATATATCTAACAAGAATTGGGAATAGTTTAATATTGCAGAAAAACTATATTTAACTTACTTTCGTATTGGACGTTTTGGTGCATCTGAGTGCTCTGAATCAGAACTAGTATCAGACTTTTTTTTTTTTTTTTTTTTTTTGAGATATATACAAGAGTTGTTACATTCTTGTACAGCCACTAGTACGCGTAGCGTTTCGGGCAGGTCCCTGGAATACGATCCCCTGCCGCGAAGAATCGTTTTTTCATCCAAATACACATTTTACTGTTGCGTTAAACAGAGCCTACAGTTAAGGAATTGCGCCAAGTAAATCCTCCCCGGCCAGGATACGAACCCATGACATTGCGCTCGCGGAACGCCAGGCGAGTGTCTTACCACTCGCCACTTGGAATCGTCTAGATACATGCAATATGGACA
The DNA here is from genome assembly GCF_040958095.1 of Procambarus clarkii. Lineage (NCBI taxonomy): Eukaryota > Metazoa > Arthropoda > Malacostraca > Decapoda > Cambaridae > Procambarus > Procambarus clarkii. The sequence continues at coordinate 29,762,153 of NC_091151.1, forward strand.
TGCATCAGGGTTGCGACCTGTAGATTTTAATTATTCTATATAGTTATGCGTATTTTTTAAGGACTGCTGTATAGCTCTATTACTAATTGTAAATAATAATTCATATATAAATTTTAGCTGCCGCAATTTAATAAAGAATGTATTTTTTGTTCAGAATATTAATACAAATAGTATCTGATGCTGCTGTTAAGTCATTTTTTACAATAGTAACTATAAATATGCTATAACTCACAACATATCTATGGGAAATTTCTACAGTTGTCATATCCACACTGATACTTACGGATAGAACAAATCACTTTGGAGCACGAGGGACAAATCTTATCAAAATGTCCAAGAGGTATTTTAAAGCACTGCTCACAGTAAATAACACACTGATGCTGAGGACTGGCGGTGAAGGTTATCCTACATTCAGCACATCTCGCCTGGCACAGGTGGAATGGCCCTAGTTTAGGAGCCTTGCAAAGTTCACAAATATACATGGTCGATTTGATAGATACGAGACAGCGAAGTCGAATATTGCACAAGTGCTGGAGCTAGTTCAGAGTGTTAGCACAGGAAGCCTGAGTTGGACTGTCCTTTGGGCTGGGGGGAAGGTCCTTATAAGGTCAGCTTGCCTGCTGCCAGATGTACGATTCTGCTTAAATTGCTGTACGACATTTGGGCTGCTGTTATACTTTGCACTTATTACAGAATAATAATTACAGTTATGGATGATTAAATGCATATTCTTTAACCTCTGATTAGGTTAGGTGGGGATGGTTAGTCTAGTCATTTTTGAATAATAATAACATCAAATACAGTACATATACAGGTAGGACGCCAAAGGTCGCATTGGTTATCTGGTGACGTCATACATAGTTGACCAGTCAGGTGCTGTGATACCTTGACACTTATATGCTAATGGCCAGTAATACCTTATCCCTATACCTGAGGTCGCTTTTCGTGATGTCACTAAACAACGGGACGCTAAAGACCCGCATTGGTCATATGGTGACGTCACACATAGTTGACCAGTCAGGTGCTGTGATACTTTGACACTTATATGCTAATGGCCAACAATACTCCATCCCTATACTGGGCAGCTTTTCATGCTGTCACTAAACAACAACTACAACTGGTCTCTAGAATGCATTTGTTTATTATATATAATAAGTTAGGATAGGATGGTTTGATAGGGTTTATGAATAATGGAAAATAAGAGCAATGAGTGAAAACATGAGCCAATGTAGCTGAATATCGACTCTGGTGAAACACAGAGTACAGTTGAGATATTAAGCCTGATTAAGAGTTCACACTTATGTGTGAACCTCCTGACATCCACATTTAGTACGTTGGCGCCTCGCACCGCATTAGGGGATGATGACGTCAGAAAAGAAGGTAACTGCAGAAGGCCTTATTTAAAAACATGAGAGGCTTGCTTTTACTGAATGTAGTATTCCTATATATGTACACTGAATGAGTATTTTGATTCGTTATATGCTACAGCAAGGTGTGGGGAGGCATGTTTTTGAGTGAATGGGAGATGTGCATATATATTTATGTACATGCATATATATTTATGCGTTATGAAGCAATATTGGATTAGTACTGAAATTGCATTGAAGACACAACACCTGGCAAGGGACTGTTTTCATATAAATGACTGATAGGGAAGAACGCGGAGATACATGATAGCTCATGCTCTGTGTTGCTTCCCCTTTTGCAATGGACGATAGTTGCAGTAAATAGGAAATTTTAAATAGACTAGGGATGATGGTATTTTACATTTGGTTTCAGGGTCAATGTTGTAACGCACAACACATGACTCATAGACCGGCTTTTTAATCTCCTTAAACATGGCTGTGCAGGAACGCTGAGCGGCTAGCTAGTGACATCATTGACCATTAGTGATGCCTTTGCATGGGTCAGCGGGGCAACGAAAAACACACGACTCAAGTCGAAGCCGTTTAATCTCACCGGGGCAACGAAAAGCATACGACTCAAGTCGAAGCCGTTTAATCTCACCGGGGCAACGAAAAACACACGACTCAAGTCGAAGCCGTTTAATCTCACCGAGGCAACGAAAAACACACGACTCAAGTTGAAGCCGTTTAATCTCACCGGGGCAACGAAAAACACACGACTCAAGTCGAAGCCGTTTAATCTCACCGGGGGCAACGAAAAACACACGACTCAAGTCGAAGCCGTTTAATCTCACCGGGGGCAACGAAAAACATACGACTCAAGTCGAAGCCTTTTAATCTCACCGGGGCAACGAAAAACATACGACTTAAGTCGAAGCCGTTTATTCTCACCGGGGCAACGAAAATCACACGACTCAAGTCGAAGCCGTTTAATCTCACCGGGGCAACGAAAAAAACACGACTCAAGTCGAAGTCGTTTAATCTCACCCGGGCAACGAAAAACACACGACTCAAGTCGAAGCCGTTTAATCTCACCGGGGCAACGAAAAACACACGACTCAATTCGAAGCCGTTTAATCTCACCGGGCAACGAAAAACACACGACTCAAGTCGAAGCCATTTAATCTCACCGGGGTAACGAAAAACACACAACTCAAGTCGAAGCCGTCGGAAAAAGCAAAACGGCTTTGATTTGAGTCTTCTTACACTACTTCTGTTGTACGTAGTAGCCAGAACGTCGTACTCGGCCTACTATGCAAGGCCCGATTTGCCTAATAAGCCAAGTTTTGCTTAATTAATATATTTTCTCTATTTTTTTTCTTATGAAATGATAAAGCTACCCATTTCATTACGTATAAGGTCAATTTTTTTTATTGGAGTTAAAATTAACGTAGATATATGACCGAACCCAACTAACTAACTAGCCGCGGGGACACTAAAAAGCCCCGAAATCATCTCAAGATAACCTCAAGATCTCAAGATAACCCTACCTAACCTAACCAAACCTATCTCTATAGGTTTGGTTAGTTTAGGTAGCCGAAAAAGTTAGGTTAGGTTAGCTAGGTTAGGGAGTCGAAAAACAATTAATTCATGAAAACTTGGCTTATTAGGCAAATCGGGCCTTGCATAGTAGGCTATATATATATATATATATATATATATATATATATATATATACCTAGTAGCCAGAACGCACTTCTCAGCCTACTATGCAAGGCCCGATTTGCCTAATAAGCCAAGTTTTCATGAATTATTTGTTTTTCGACTACCTAACCTAACTAAACTTTTTCGGCTACCTAACCCAACCTAACCTATAGAGATAGGTTAGGTTAGGTTAGGTAGGGTTGGTTAGGTTCGGTCATATATCTACGTTAATTTTAACTCCAATAAAAAAAAATTACCTCATACATAATAAAATGGGTAGCTTTATCATTTCATAGGAAAAAAAGTAGAAAAGATATATTAATTCAGGAAAACTTGGCTTATTAGGCAAATCGGTCCTTGCATAATAGGCTGAGAAGTGCGTTCTGGCTACTAGGTACGACATATATATATATATATATATATATATATATATATATATATATATATATATATATATATATATATATATATATATATATATATATATATATATATATATATTTTGGTAGCAGTCTTTCTTGTAAACATGTTGTTAACATGACCGAAAAAGTGAGATTAATAATAATAACACGAATTTTCTCAATGTTTGTTAAGTTTCTTTTTACTGACAACGGTAATTGAAAAATCAATTCTCCGAAATTCATTTTTATTTCTAGTCTGACGCGACGCTTGAACGCTTTGCGTAATAACTTATTGCACATTTATCTCCTTGACCACACCCCTCACTTTCACCTCCATGACCAAACCCTCGCCATCACCTTCTTAGCCTCACCCTCTCCTTCACATACCTGACCACATCCTCACCTTCACCTCCCTGACCACACCCTCACCTTCACCTCCCTGACCACACCCTCACCTTCACCTCCCTGACCACACCCTCACCTTCACCTCCCTGATCACACCCTCACCTTCACCTCCCTGACCACACCCTCACCTTGACCTTCCTGACCTCACCTTCACCTCCCTGACCACACCCTCACCTTCACCTCCCTGATAACACCCTCACTTTCACCTCCCTGACCACATCCTCACCTTCACCTCCCTGACCACATCCTCACCTTCACCTCCCTGACCACACCCTCACCTTCACCTCCCTGACCACACCCTCACCTTCACCTCCCTGACCACACCCTCACCTTCACCTCCCTGACCACATCCTCACCTTCACCTCCCTGACCACACCCTCACCTTCACCTCCCTGACCACACCCTCACCTTCAGCTCCCTGACCACACCCTCACCTTCACCTCCCTGACCTCACCTTCACCTCCCTGACCACATCCTCACCTTCACCTCCCTGAGAACACCCTCACCTTCACCTCCCTGACCACACCCTCACCTTCACCTCCCTGACAACACCCTCACCTTCACCTCCCTGACCACACCCTCACCTTCACCTCCCTGACCACACCCTCACCTTCACCTCCCTGACCACATCCTCACCTTCACCTCCCTGAGAACACCCTCACCTTCACCTCCCTGACCACACCCTCACCTTCACCTCCCTGACAACACCCTCACCTTCACCTCCCTGACCACACCCTCACCTTCACCTCCCTGACCACACCCTCACCTTCACCTCCCTGACAACACCCTCACCTTCACCTCCCTGACCACACCCTTACCTTCACCTCCCTGACAACACCCTCACCTTCGTCTCCCGGACCTCACCCCACCATTACCTCCCTGACCACACCCTCACCTTCACCTCCCTGACCACACCCTCACCTTCACCTCCCTGACAACACCCTCACCTTCACCTCCCTGACCACACCCTCACCTTCACCTCCCTGACCACACCCTCACCTTCACCTCCCTGACCACACCCTCACCTTCACCTCCCTGACCACACCCTCACCTTCACCTCCCTGACCACACCCTCACCTTCACCTCCCTGACAACACCCTCACCTTCACCTCCCTGACCACACCCTCACCATCACCTCCCTGACCACACCCTCACCTTCACCTCCCTGACCACACCCTCACCTTCACCTCCCTGACAACACCCTCACCTTCACCTCCCTGACCACACCCTCACCTTCACCTCCCTGACCACACCCTCACCTTCACCTCCCTGACCACACCCTCATCTTCACCTCCCTGACCACACCCTCACCTTCACCTCCCTGAGAACACCCTCACCTTCACCTTCCTGACCACACCCTCACCTTCACCTCCCTGACCACACCCTCACCTTCACCTCCCTGACCACACCCTCACCTTCACCTCCCTGACAACACCCTCACCTTCACCTCCCTGACCACACCCTCACCTTCACCTCCCTGACCACACCCTCACCTTCACCTCCCTGACCACACCCTCACCTTCACCTCCCTGACCACACCCTCACCTTCACCTCCCTGACCACACCCTCACCTTCACCTCCCTGACAACACCCTCACCTTCACCTCCCTGACAACACCCTCACCTTCACCTCCCTGACCACACCCTCACCTTCACCTCCCTGACCTTCACCTCCCTGACCACACCCTCACCTTCACCTCCCTGACCACACCCTCACCTTCACCTCCCTGACCACACCCTCACCTTCACCTCCCTGACAACACCCTCACCTTCACCTCCCTGACCACACCCTCACCTTCACCTCCCTGACCACACCCTCACCTTCACCTCCCGGACAACACCTTCACCTTCACCTCCCTGACCACACCCTCACCTTCACCTCCCTGACCACACCCTCACCTTCACCTCCCTGACCACACCCTCACCTTCACCTCCCGGACAACACCCTCACCTTCACCTCCCTGACCACACCCTCACCTTCACCTCCCGGACAACACCCTCACCTTCACCTCCCTGACCACACCCTCACCTTCACCTCCCGGACAACACCCTCACCTTCACCTCCCTGACCACACCCTCACCTTCACCTCCCTGACCACACCCTCACCTTCACCTCCCTGACCACATCCTCACCTTCACCTCCCTGACCACACCCTCACCTTCACCTCCCTGACACCACCCCTCACCTTCGTCTCCTGGACCTCACCCCACCATTACCTCCCTAAAAACACCTTCAACTGACCTCTCGTCCCTGAGAAGGTCAGAAGGGTGAAGAGAAAGTGATATGCAGGTGTGGATAAGTCTGGCTCAGAATATCAAAAATATTAAACATTAAATTCGATAGCTATGAAAGACCACCCGTTTTTTATTTAAAAAAAGGTAAAATGTTATTAGATAAATATATTGAAATAAATCCATGAACTAGTGCTTATGGATCTCCTATGAGTTAATAATATAATGTGAGAACATTAGGAGGACTGTATATTATGATTAAATTAATGAACAGATTTGCACACACTCTTTGGGGGGTTGAAATAGTACTAAGAAACTACTATGTTACTAGCATAATGAAATTGATGCAAATTCACATCAGGTAAGTCATTAAGATATAAAGAATATCTGTAAATATTATATGGCAAAATATAAATGGTTAGTAAAAAAAATTATCTTATATGGAAGATCAATAAGGAACTAAATATTATACATTGGTACTGATTATTATGACAGCGGCTTAGCTGTATTACAGAAACATGAGCATGCATCAGAGGAGACACATCAACAAGCTTGTCGAAACATGCTGTCCTGGATCACGTGTGGAGGGGTAGCTTATCTCTCCTCTTAACACTATGGCACAAGCTGAAAACAGTTACTTTGTAAAAGCTGCCTATACCAAGGTTAATAATCACCTGTTTCTTAATTAATGGGAGAGCTCAGTCCAGAATGGGACTTAATTTCTGTTATGAGGAGGCCTTGTTTCTTAACGACGAGCAACCCACGTATTTGTCGCCGTGAGATCTCAATTAAACACATAAATATGGAACTTAACTATATTATGCTCGCCGAGACAACCGCCTGAGCGATGATGGAGCCACTCCGGTACCCTGGCACTTGTTGCTGTAAGAATGTCCTCAATACAGGCCGGTGAATTACCCGAACACCGCTTGTAGTCAGGAATATGGCCGCCCTTGCTCTCGCCCGCCCTCTCCCGTCTCGCCCAAGCTTGCGCAATAGCATGGGGAGTTGATACTGAGAATTCTTCTCCTAATAACTATTCAACTACGCGAGATAGTAAGGCTGGGTGTTGTTATAAGGGAGGTGTTATTATTTGCATTCTCGTCGTATAATAATTGATATGAAACGGAGTTCATATAGACGAGAAAGCGGATGGAGAAATTCATTCCTCCATGCTAATCTGTGATAACAGAGGGTACTGTTATATTGTGATCTTCAGCTAATGACGCGATATTATTTGATCACTAGTTAACACAGTATCACTTAATAATTCTTAGGAAAGAATACTGATATGAAGTGAGAATAGAACTTAATTCTCAGAAATGTAGATGTTATCTTTCCTTCTGCTAAGTTGCTTGTCGCAACCACGTCATGAAGTAGAAAAGATTTGGCGAAATAATTATGCAGTAGGAAAAGAATTAATATGGTTAATCTACAAATTAGTAAATTACTGTTGTTAGTACAAGGATGATTTATTGAAGTACTAAAAAGGATGAATAAGTGTTGGATATATCCAACAGCAGGAGGGTGAAGAGAAAGTGATGCGCAGGGCAGGAGGGTGAAGAGAAAGTGATGCGCAGAGCAGGAGGGTGAAGAGAAAGTGATGCGCAGGGCAGGAGGGTGAAGAGAAAGTGATGCGCAGGGCAGGAGGGTGAAGAGAAAGTGATGCGCAGAGCAGGTGGGTAAAGAGAAAGTGATGTGCAGGGCAGGAGGGTGAAGAGAAAGTGATGTGCAGGGCAGGAAGGTGAAGAAAAAGTGATGTGCGTGGCGTGAACATAAGAATGAAGGTAACTGCATTAGGTCTATTGGCCCATACGAGGCAGCTCTTATTCATAACCAGTGATGTGCTGGTTATAAATAGAAAGATAATAAATAGAGAAGGAGGGGAGAAAAAAAGTGACGTGAAGGGCCCGAGGGTGAAGAGAAAGTGAAGTAATAATCAGATAAAGCTGAGGTGTTCGGATCATCACAGAGGTGGTCAAGCTGAGATGTTCGGACCATCACAGAGGTGGTCAAACTGAGGTGTTCGGACCATCACAGAGGTGGTCAAGCTGAGGTGTTCGGACCATCACAGAGGTGGTCAAACTGAGGTGTTCGGACCATCACAGAGGTGGTCAAGCTGAGGTGTTCGGACTATCACAGAGGTGGTCAAGCTGAGGTGTTCGGACTATCACAGAGATGGTCAAGCTAAGGTGTTCGGACCATCACAGAGGTGGTCAAGCTGAGATGTTCGGACCATCACAGAGGTGGTCAAGCTGAGGTGTTCGAACCATCACAGAGGTGGTCAAACTGAGGTGTTCGGACCATCACAGAGGTGGTCAAACTGAGGTGTTCGGACCATCACAGAGGTGGCCAAGCTGAGGTGTTCGAACCATCACAGAGGTGGTCAAGCTGAGGTGTTCGGACCATCACAGAGGTGGTCAAACTGAGGTGTTCGGACCATCACAGAGGTGGCCAAGCTGAGGTGTTCGGACCATCACAGAGGTGGTCAAGCTGAGGTGTTCGGACTATCACAGAGATGGTCAAGCTAAGGTGTTCGGACCATCACAGAGGTGGTCAAGCTGTACTGTGAGGATAATCACAGTGTTACAAACGACGGGCCATCAGCCACATTTAAACAACTCAAAGTCTCCACTTACCTGTTCCTGTAGAAATTAAATGCCCGTTGATAGTATACATCTTTGACAGGACTTTGGTGCAAAAAATTTTGTACGTGAACGAGGTAGTCGGTCCTTCGCACGTGGACGGTGACTATGGTGGCGTTGCTCATGGTGGTGTTGTTCAGGGTTTTAAGAGCGGCAGCAACCTGGGCCTTAGCTTCACTGAGAACCCGCTGGTTGAAGGTGAACTCCTGGCGAAAGTGATCTCTCATAGTGATGAGAATGTGAGAAGGACAGGGGAAGTCGTTGATGTAGACAGACTGCTGGAGCGGGTACGGGTAGAGCTGGGTGTCGTAGAGCGCTCGATCACTTCTGCCTGCGCTCTTGGCAAACAGTTTCATGTATAAGCTTGCGAATGATTCTTGATGAGTGAGTCGAGGATAACACGCGCCGGCAGCAACTGGTAGACTCAGCTTGGGGAAGATCGCCACCAGGGAAGCATTCATGTCTTGAGCAATGGCCGCCTGAAGGGAACACACATAGGTCTTAGTATTGGATATACTGCAGTGTTAGACTCACCTAATGTACACTGTCCCCGTTCTTAGTGATGGGACACAAACATTTAGACGTATGGAGTAATGTACACTGTCCCCGTCCTCAGTAATAGGACTCACAGACACATTCCATATTCGTTCATAATAGTTATTCAACCATATATAAATGAGAGTAAAATCTCTCTGGCTCAATTTAACTATATATCTTTAAAAATATTTATGTTAAATATAATGTTTTGAATATAAGAGGCCTATGGTAAGTTTTTCCTCCAGTAGGTCAAAATGGAAGGCTTAAAATTATTATAATTTAATTCGTCTTGTCGGAGACAGGAAGCCTGTGTACATGTTGTGACAATAATCTCTTTCAAGAGAGATTGAGCCTGCTCTTCCCTACTTAAAGTTATGTCAATTCTACAAGTATAAGATGTTACATTCAAGATACGTCACCAGTAGCACAAAACGTTTTGACTAGGAGGCAAAACGTACCCAAGAATCCCAGCCTGCCTGTTCCTGATTGGTGACTCGCCGACCGCACACCTGCACACTGCACCTCAGCGCCATCTACCTGAGTCGACGTCTGAGCCTGACCAGCCATCAACTTCAGAATATTCTTTGTGCTCTTAGAGTTGACATCTCTCTCTGGCATACTAAACTCTCTGGCTTTCGTATACTAAGGGACGTCTCAGCTAAAGCCAATATTCTCAGCACCATTTCACATTATATTCTTTAATCTATTGTGTTTTTGCATTTAACTTTGTCATTTTATTGCACCAGTCATTTGCCCGAGATTTGTCTTTATTTTCATTTATGTTTAAAGTAAATATATTAAAGTTTCATTGTTCATACTTTGTGCTTTACGTGTTCCTCCCTCTAACTTACCACAGACAACAGGCAAGCAGTCTATCTTTTTTTTGGAAGTGTGACCAGGCATTGACACCTGCCATTGGAGGACTGCCGAACATCAATACTCCAACACTTTCCCGTCACAATGTATACTTTAGGCTTGTATGGAGGTCTCCCCCAAGGTTGAACTGCTATTCAGACCCATACCAGTTTCCTATTTACTGTTAGGCGAACAGGCATTAGTTGGCAGGAAATGTGCCCAACCATTTCTGTCCCGGCCGGGAGCTGAACCCACGATCCCTTATTGTGAGTCAAGAACGAAGCCGCCTGTTGTACGTATTTGAATGATGTAGTGAAGAGAATGAACATTTCACACAGTATAATAATATAATGGTGCCAGTAGCCAGACGCTCTCACACTTCGAGCGTGTGAGAGCTTCCTAATTAAATACTAGTCATTTCATTCATTTAATTATTATGCGCCCCATACCCATCCTGTGGGGGTGGTAAAAGAGGTTACAGGGGCACATAATGGGTTGAGGAACTGAATACCATTCTTCCTTTAGGAAAGTAAATGACAGTCTTGTGAAGCTAGCTACACAATTGGTATTATTACATACACATATATACGCATACATAAGTATATATACATGTACACAAATACATATAGATATCAATAGTATTTTCATATCACAATCACGCAGTTAGTAGTCTTGCTCCACACCCACCCAACTAGGCTGCACCTACAGTAAGCAAATTTTGGATACTTGGCTAAGATTCCTGGCAGTACATCATTATGAATGAAGTACTTACACTTTTGTTGGACACCATTGATTGTGTTATCTCTGAATTCCCCGATTTTTTTCACATTCCATTATGTAATGACGCAAAGTATGGGAATAGTTCTGCTTACAGAGTTTACATTTAGTCAAGTTTAAATCAGCAGATGATGATTTAATTATTTTGTATGACGTTGCATTGGAATTGAGCTGCGCTGTTTACCATAGTGTTCATTTCGTGAGTATAGGTTATTTGTTTCTTTATTCATTGTTTTTCATTAGTTTTTTTAACTGTTCTTATTTTTCAGTGCAATTGGTAGTGAAATTGAGCTGTGTCGATTGATCTACGTTTGAATTGAAATATTTCGTTAGTATTTTTTGTTTTGTTTTGAAAACAAGAAAATGGAAAATACGTTTTTTTTCACAGCTGCAAATGTGCAACAAACAGCTATGAATCCACCGGCTACAACGGTTACTGCTTTCTTCATGTCATGTCAAAATGACGTGTTTGCAAAAAGACTGCTGTATTCGGAAGTACCTACGTATTGCACGTGGAATGCCAGTAGAAAATAATTTGAACGACACAAACGAGGAAAGCGAGTCGACGGACAACCTGGCGAATTCAAATAAACTGCGATAGACAGACTGTACACCACGCATCCCAATCAAGATGAATGCTTCTTTCTTCGCATGCTGTTGGTAAATGTGCCTGAATCAACGTCTTCCAGCAATTGAGATTTGTCAACGGCGTTACACATGCCACTTTCCGTAGTGCATGTCAACCTCTGAATTAATTGAAGAACGACCAACACTGGGATGTATGCATTAATGACGCGTCTAACACGTCACATACAAATAAAAATCGTGCATTGTTTGCAATCATGTTGACCACCGACTTTCCTTCATCTCCAACAGAGTTATGGGAGAAATATAAATTGCACATGGCTGAAGATATTGTACGTCGAATAGGCAAGGAAAATTCAAATACGAACATGGATTTCACAGCAGAAATCTACAAAGAAGCATTGATAATGATTGAAGATTTGTGCTTAGAAACCGCGAACAAAGTTCTCAATCAATTGGAAATGCAATCACCGAATCGATCTGCTGCTGCTTCGTTCGATGTAGAATTGCGTCGGGAACAAAGTTACAACACGGGTGATCTGTTGTCATATGTGCAATCAAATATTCCTAAGCTAACACTTAAACGAAAAGGCATTTACAATCAAATAATTCAAACTGGCAGTAACGGGCTTGAGAAATTTTCTTAGATGCGCCAGGAAGAACTGGTAAAACCTTTCCAATTAGATTGATTCTGGCAGCATTTCAATCCCAAAATGGAATAGCCTTAGCTCTTGCATCGTCCGGAATATCTGCGACATTTCTACCAAGTGGAAGAACTGCTACCTTGGCTTTGAAATTGTCATTGAACATACAATTCATTGAAACTCCCACGTGCAACATTTCCAATGCATCCGGCACACGAACTTAACAATATTATTCAGTCTAACATTCAAAGATAGACTGTCACATACAAGTTCGTCGACACTGTTGAGGAAGCAGAAGAAGCGGTTAATTATCCAACAGAATTTTTGAATTCACTTGATCTGCCAGGGATACCATCACACTACGGCAATTGAAAATCGGTGTGCCAATTATCATGTTGCGAAATATCAACCAGCCGAAACTTTGCAACGCCATGCGGCTTGCAGTAAAAAAATTAATCAGTGACGGCGTAGAAGCAACAATCTTGACAGGACCTTTCAAAAATGAAGATGTCCTTATTCCTCTCATTCCCATGATTCCAGCATATATGCCATTTCATTTTAAGAGATTGTAATTTCATATTCGATTGGCGTTTGTAATAACCATCAAGAAACCTCAGGGACAATCTTTAGAATTGTGCAGTTTGCCCGAAACGCTATGCGTACTAGTGGCTTTAGGTATTGTATGTACTACCTCTACCTTTAAATCTAACAGAATGTTTGTACTGTAACGCTGCAACTATGTGTGTACTGTTCCTAAATAAATTATTATTATTATTATTATTATTATTATTATTATTATTATTATTATTATTATTATTATTATTATTATTATTATTATTATTATTATTATTATTATTATTATTATGTTTATATACAGACACAGATTACTTCTCACATGCAGAAGTATATTATGCGTGTTCTAGAGTCAGCAAACCAGACAGTCTTTATATCTCCACAGACAATGGAACAATAAAAAATATTGTATACCCCAAAGTATTGTAAAATTAAACATATTAGAAACATGCGCTTTCCCTTTTCTTTCTTTCCCACTTACCCAGACTGAGCCACAGAAACGCGTGGTGGGTACTGCTAGTATATATATATATATATATATATATATATATATATATATATATATATATATATATATATATATATATATATATATATATATATATATATATATATATATGTCGTACCTAGTAGCCAGAACTCACTTCTCAGCCTACTATGCGAGGCCCAATTTGCCTAATAAGCCAAGTTTTACTGAATTAATATATTTTCTCTAATTTTTTTCTTATGAAATGATAAAGCTACCCATTTCATTATGTATGAGGTCAATTTTTTTTTATTGGAGTTAAAATTAACGTAGATATATGACCGAACCTAACCAACCCTACCTAACCTAACCTAACCTAACCTATCTTTATAGGTTAGGTTAGGTTAGGTAGCCGAAAACGTTAGGTTAGGTCAGGTTAGGTAGGTTAGGTTGTCGAAAAAACATTAATTCATGAAAACTAGGCTTATTAGGCAAATCAGGCCTTGCATAGTAGGCTGAGAAGTGAGTTCTGGCTACTAGGTACGACATATATATATATATATATATATATATATATATATATATATATATATATATATATATATATATATATATATATATATATATATATATATATATATATATATATGTCGTACCTAGTAGCCAGAACGCACTTCTTAGCCTACTATGCAAGGCCCGATTTGCCTAATGAGCCAAGTTTTCATGAATTAATAGTTTTTCGACTACCTAACCTACCTAACCTAACCTAACCTAACGTTTTCGACTACCTAACCTAACCTAACCTTTAAAGATAGGTTAGGTAGGGTTGGTTAGGTTCGGTCGTATATCTACGTTAATTTTAAATTCAATAAAAAAAAATTGACCTCATACATAATGAAATGGGTAGCTTTATCATTTCATAAGAAAAAAAATTGAGAAAATATATAAATTCAGGAAAACTTGGCTTATTGGGCAAATCGGGCCTTGCATAGTAGGCTGAGTAGTGCGTTCTGGCTACTAGGTACGACATATATATATATATATATATATATATATATATATATATATATATATATATGTCGTACCTAGTAGCCAGAACTCACTTCTCAGCCTACTATGCGAGGCCCGATTTGCCTAATAAGCCAAGTTTTACTGAATTAATATATTTTCTCTAATTTTTTTCTTATGAAATGATAAAGCTACCTATTTCATTATGTATGAGGTAAATTTTTTTTATTGAAGTTAAAATTAACGTAGATATATGACCGAACCTAACCAACCCTACCTAACCTAACCTAACCTATCTTTATAGGTTAGGTTAGGTTAGGTAGCCGAAAACGTTAGGTTAGGTTAGGTTAGGTAGGTTAGGTTGTCGAAAAAACATTAATTCATAAAAACTAGGCTTATTAGTTAAATCGGGCCATGCTTAGTAGGCTGAGAAGTGAGTTCTGGCTACTAGGTACGACATATATATATATATATATATATATATATATATATATATATATATATATATATATATATATATATATATATATATATATATATATATATATATATATTAGTATATTTTGGTAGCAGTCTTTCCTGTAGACATATATTATTAAATATGGCCGAAAAAGTAAGATTAATAATTCTAACACGAATTTTCTCAATCTTTCGTACATTTCTTTTCACTGTTGGAGGTAATTCAAAAATCAATTCTCCAAAATTCATTTTTATTTCTAGTCTGACGCGACACGAGCGCGTTTCGTAAAACTTATTACATTTTCAAAGACTTTTAGTTAACAAATACACAACTGAATAGAACTTACGCATCTCCGATTTTATATCTACATTTGAATGAGGTGGATGGGGTGAGGTGGCATTAATAGGGTATTAATTTCATCAACACAAGACAGAACAAGAGGTGGCATTATTTTATTATGATTATTCATTATTATGAATTTTGGAGAATTGATTTTTGAATTACCTCCAACAGTGAAAAGAAATGTACGAAAGATTGAGAAAATTCGTGTTAGAATTATTAATCTTACTTTTTCGGTCATATTTAATAATATATATATATATATATATATATATATATATATATATATATATATATATATATATATATATATATATATATATATATATATGTCGTACCTAGTAGCCAGAACGTACTTCTCAACCTACTATGCAAGGCCCGATTTGCCTAATAAGCCAAGTTTTCATGAATTAATTGTTTTTCGACTACCTAACCTAACCTAACCTTATATTTTCGGCTACCTAACCTAACCTAACCTATAAAGATAGGTTAGGTTAGGTTAGGTAGGGTTGGTTAGGTTCGGTCATATATCTATGTTAATTTTAACTCCAATAAAAAAAAGATGACCTCATACGTAATGAAATGGGTAGCTCTATCATTTCATAGGAAAAAAATTAGAGAAAATATATTATTTCAGGAAAACTTGGCTTATTAGGCAAATCGAACCTTGCATAGTAGGCCAAAAAGTGCGTTCTGGCTACTAGGTACGACATATTTATATATATATATATATATATATATATATATATATATATATATATATATATATATATATATATATATATACATATATATGAATGGATGAAGCCATTATATAAAATGGTTTCGTCGAAGACATCATAAGAAGAAAAGTGAAACGCCATGCAACCTCTGAAGAGACAACTAACACAACACCTATACCCCCTATTAGACTATTTTACAGGAACTTCTTTTCCACAGCTCATAAAACGGAGGAAAGGGTCCTGAAAGATATTGTTAATAGAAACGTTATCCCTACAGACAAAAATCAGAGGATACAACTGACGATTTACTATAAAACCAGAAAAACGGCCAGCCTACTCATGAGAAACTCTCCAGACACAAAGCAGAACGCTTTGAAAGAGACCAACGTCGTCTATGCCTTCAAATGCCCACTTGAGGACTGTAAGCTCCAAAAAAACCAGTATATAGGCAAGACAACAACATCTCTTTCTAGGCGTTTAACGATGCATAAGCAACAGGGCTCCATTAGGAACATATAATCTCTTCCCACAACCAAACCATCGCCAGAGAAATCCTAGTAAACAACACAGAAATCATCGATAGATACAGCGATAGCAGACGGCTTGACGTTTGCGAGGCACTGCACATTAAGAAGTCAACACCAGCAATCAACAGCCAATTAATGCACAACTATATTCTACCCACCTCAAGACTCCTCTCCAATATAGAAACATCAAGAAATATGGACCAATAGGCTTTCTACAAACACTTCCATTTCAATACCCATTGTTTCGTGTTCTGTCTTGTGTTGATGAAATTAATACCCTATTAAATACCACCTCACCCCATCCACCTCACTCAAATGTAGATATAAACAAATCGGAGATATGTAAGTTCTATTCAGTTGTGTATGTGTAAAGTCTTTGAAAATGTAATAAGTTTTACGAAACGCGCTCAAGTGTTGCGTCACACTAGAAATAAAAATGAATTTTGGAGAATTGATTTTTGAATTACCTCCAACAGTGAATAGAAATGTACGAAAGATTGAGAAAATTCGTATTAGAATTATTAATCTTACTTTTTCGGTCATATTTAATAATATATATATATATATATATATATATATATATATATATATATATATATATATATATATATATATATATATATATATATATATATATATAGATATATATATATATGGCTTCTACGTACAACATATATATATATATATGTCGTATCTAGTAGCCAGAACGCACTTCTCAGCCTACTATTCAAGGCCCGATTTGCCTAGTAAGCCAAGTTTTCCTGAATTAATATATTTTCTCTAATTTTTTTCTCATGAAATGATAAAGCCACCCATTTCATTATGTAATAGGTCAATTTTTTTTATTGGAGTTAAAATTAACAAAGATATATTACCGAACGTAACCAGCCCTACCTAACCTAACCTATCTTTATAGGTTAGGTTAGGTTAGGTAACCGAAAAAGTTAGGTTAGGATAGGTAGGTTAGGTAGTCGAAAAAACATTAATTCATGAAAACTTGGCTTATTAAGGAAATTGGGCCTTGCATAGTAGGCTGAGAAGTGCGTTCTGTCAAGTAGGTACGACATACATATATATATATATATATATATATATATATATATATATATATATATATATATATATATATATACATATATATATATATATATATATATATATATATATATATATATATATATATATATATCTGAAAACTCACACCCCAGAAGTGACTCGAACCCATACTCCCACAACTGGTATGTACAGGAACGCCTTAATCCGCTTGACCATCACGACCGGACATAAGGAAGTGATAGCCGAGGCTATATGAACCACTTCCCCGCCGGCACTCGGATGGTAATCTTGGGCATAGCATTTTATCAAATCACCTCATTCTTTGGGGCACACGTGAGGAACACAAATGCAAATGAGTTTTCATTCTCACTGAGGACCAAGTCATATTCGAGTCCTGGGGACCATTCAGGCTTGTTTGCATATATATATATATATATATATATATATATATATATATATATATATATATATATATATATATATATATATATATATATATATATATATATATATATATATATTATTAAATATGACCGAAAAAGTAAGATTAATAATTCTAACACGAATTTTCTCTATCTTTCGTACATTTCTTTTCACTGTTGGTGGTAATTCAAAAATCAATTCTCCAAAATTCATTTTTATTTCTAGTCTGACGCGACGCTTGAGCGCGTTTCGTAAAACTTATTACATTTTCAAAGACTTTAGTTTACAAACACACAACTGAAACTGAATAGAGCTTACTCATCTTCGAGGTTTATATCTACATTTGGGTGAGGTGGATGAGGTGGATGAGCCATCCGGGCTCAAGAAGGGTGCCTCTTTAGTACAAGCTTGGAGTAGTTTCCTTAGACTGTTTTCTGGTATGTCAAGAGGCGACATACTAACATCGACGAAAGTCTCCGTACTCGCATTGAACAACACCTCGACATCCTCACAGACCGACATCACCTCAGCACTGAAACAAGGATAATCAAGAAACTAACAACGTTATATGGAGGACCTATGGCAATTCCACGACCAAGAGATGGCTTCCTGAACCTTGCAGGAATCAACCTCACTGAGGACCAAGTCACTCTCCTAAATCTGGGTATAAACTGTCACGTTATGTCCAGACCAAGTGAGATGGCCCGGAAAGTGGAGTTGGAGATTCTGTTGGACGACATATTCGACCTCGAAGCACAAAAGAAGGTCACCACCAAAGATACCTTACAAGCAGAACTTATTGCAGAAGGAGGAAAGAATCGAGGCAACTACAGAAGCACCATACTGTCCCCCGAGCTCAAAGCGGCAGCTAAGAGCCTTCGTAAGAACAAGGAGATAGTTGTCAGGAGAGGCGACAAGTCGCCAATATACGTCATTCTTAAAAAGACGAATATCTTGCGAAAATGAACCTAATACTCTCTGACCAAACTAAATTCCAAAGGGTAACGAAGGACACTACAGCCGAACTGAAAGCAAAGGTCAACAAATTGATCAAAACTGTGAACGCCAAGAAATCTGGACTCCACCTGCCAAAGATTATTGGGGAATATAAACCTGGATATGCGTATGGAAATGTCAAGACACACAAGCCTGGAAACCCACTTCGGCCAATCATCAGCCAGATACCCACACCCACGTACAGACTGGCAAAACGACTCAACGGCTTGCTGAACCCTTATGTCCCTTGCGCCTTCAGCCTGAAGTCTCCAAAGGAATTTGTTGACTTGCTGCGGGGAACATGGGCCACAGGGATAAGAGCCTCGTTGGACGTAGAATCTCTGTTTACCAACGTACCTGTGGATGAAACAATCGGGATGACAGCCGACAGAGTGTACCGTGATCCGGCCTGTACTCCTCTTGACATACCAGAAAACAGTCTAAGGAAACTACTCCAAGCTTGTACTAAAGAGGCACCCTTCTTGAGCCCGGATGGACACATGTATAAGCAAGTAGATGGGGTCGCCATGGGTTCTCCCCTAGGTGTCCTGTTTGCAAACTTCTACATGGGTATCATCGAGCAAAAAGTCTTAGTCGACATGAACTTGAAACCGGCCATATATTGCAGGTATGTTGACGACATTTTTACACAGGTACCTGATGTCAGACATCTGCAGGAGCTGAAGGAGGCATTTGAGCAGAATTCTGTGTTGCGTTTCACTTACGAGATGGAGAAGGATAGGAAGTTGCCCTTTCTTGATGTAACAGTCATAGAAAGGAGCGGAGTTTTCCACACTGCAGCCTACACTAAGGAAACAAACATAGGAATGTGCCTGAATGCCAACAGTGACTGCCCGGACAGGTACAAGAGGAGTGTTGCTAACGCTTATGTCGACCGTGCCCTCAGCCACAGCTCAGAATGGAAGCAAGTCGACGAAGAACTCTGTAGGGTAAGGCAGGTCCTAGTTAACAACGGCTTCTCCAATGGTTTCGTGGAAGACATCATAAGAAGGAAAGTGAAACGCCATGCAACCTCTGAAGAGACAACTAACACAACACCTATACCCCCTATTAGACTATTTTACAGGAACTTCTTTTCCACAGCCCATAAAACGGAGGAAAGGGTCCTGAAAGATATTGTCAGTAGAAACGTTATCCCTACAGACAAAAATCAGAAGATACAACTGACGATTTACTATAAAACCAGAAAAACGGCCAGCCTACTCATGAGAAACTCTCCAGACTCAAAGCAGAACGCTTTAAAAGAGACCAACGTCGTCTATGTCTTCAAATGCCCTCTTTGGGACTGTAAGCCTAAAAAAAACAGTATACAGGCAAGACAACAACATCTCTTTCCAGGCGTTTAACGATGCATAAGCAACAGGGCTCCATTAAGGAACATATAATCTCTTCCCACAAACAAACCATCACCAGAGAAATCTTAGCAAACAACACAGAAATCATCGATAGATACAGCGATAGCAGGCGGCTTGACGTCTGCGAGGCACTACACAACAAGAAGTCAACACCAGTAATCAACAGCCAATTAATGCACAACTATATTGTACCCACTTCAAGACTCCGCTCCAATATAGAAGCATCAAGAAATATGGACCAATAGGCTTTCTACAATTAAGCCTTTCTTCCATTCAATACCCATTGTTTCGTGTTCTGTCTTGTGTTTGAATTTAATACCCATTCAATACCCATTGTTTCGTGTTCTGTCTTGTGTTGGAATTTAATACCCATTGAATACCCATTGTTGAAAGTTCGTTTTTCACCTCATCCATCTCACCCAAATGTAGATATAAACCTCGAAGATGTGTAAGCTCTATTCAGTTTCAGTTGTGTGTTTGTAAACTAAAGTCTTTGAAAATGTAATAAGTTTTACGAAACGCGCTTAAGTGTCGCGTCACACTAGAAATAAAAATGAATTTTGGAGAATTGATCTTTGAATTACAATCAACAGTGAAAAGAAACATAAGAAAGATAAAGAAAATTCGTGTTAGAATTGTTAATCTTACTTTTTCGGACATATTAAATAATATATATATATATATATATATATATATATATATATATATATATATATATATATATATATATATATATATATATATATATATATATATATATATATATATATATATATATATATATATATATATATATATATATATATATATATATATATATATATATATATATATATATGTCGTACCTAATAGCCAGAACGCACTTCTCAGCCTACTATTCAAGGCCCGATTTGCCTAATAAGCCAAGTTTTCATGAATTAATGTTTTTTCGTCTACCTAACCTACCTAACCTAACCTAACCTAGCTTTTTTTGGCTACCTAACCTAACCTTACCTATTAATATAGGTTAGGTTAGGTTAGGTAGGGTTGGTTAGGTTCGGTCATATATCTACGTTAATTTTAACTCCAATAAAAAAAAATTGACCTCATACATAGAGAAAAGGGTTGCTTTATCATTTCATAAGAAAAAAATTATAGTAAATATATTAATTCAGGAAAACTTGGCTTATTAGGCAAATCGGGCCTTGAATAGTAGGCTGAGAAGTGAGTTCTGGCTACTAGGTACGACATATATATATATATATATATATATATATATATATATATATATATATATATATATATATATATATATATATATATATATATATAAATATGTCGTACCTAGTAGCCAGAACGCACTTCTCAGCCTACTATGCAAGGCCCAATTTGCCTAATAAGCCAAGTTTTCATGAATTATTTATTTTTCGAATACCTAACCTACCTAACCTAACCTCTAATTTCTCTAATTTTTTTCTTATGAAATGATAAACCTACCCATTTCATTATGTATGAGGTCAATTTTTTTTAATTGGAGTTAAAATTAACGTAGATATACAGAACCTAACCAATCCTACCTAACCTAACCTAACCTATCTTTATAGGTTAGGTTTGGTTAGGTAGCCGAAAAAGTTAGGTTAGGTTAGGTTAGGTAGGTTAGGTAGTCGTAAAATATTTAATTCATGAAAACTTGGCTTATTAGGCAAATCGGGCTTTGCATAGTAGGCTGAGAAGTGCGTTCTGGCTACTAGGTACGACATATATATATATATATATATATATATATATATATATATATATATATATATATATATATATATATATATATATATATATATATATATATATATATATATATATATATATATACATATATATATATATATATATATATATATATATATATATATATATATATATATATATATATATATATATATATATATATATATATATATATATACATATATATATATATATATATATATATATATATATATATATATATATATATATATATATATATATATATATATATATATATATATTGTGACGGTGTTCCCCCCCTTATAATTCTCCCATGCCTGCAGTAAGAGTCATGTCCACTTTTCCCAAGCGTTCTCTACGTAGCAGGCTTCAATTTGATATATGGGGGAGAGTGGAGTGTTCTCGGAGAGCCGAGAAATTTGTGAAATAGTAATATTTTGGCCTGTGGTTTAGGCCCTTTAGGAAGCCAAGATGGCGCTGGCTTTCCTGATTCCCCGCCAAAACTGTGTGACGTCAGTGCACCGGATTGGTCACCGACAGCAATGTGGCACCGGGAGCCAATGAAAACCTCCCGTGGCGAAAGTGACGTCACGAAGGAAGGGGGTCCGGGCAACGCGCCGCGCTGGCGCCAGCAGTCAGACACGACACGTCAAGGAGGTTGGACGTGCGACGATTGGTCCTGTCAGTTTGACAGTTGTTTCCCGCTCCTGTGGATTTACGCGTCACCTGAAGTCTGCCAGTACTCTGAGAGGTCTTCCCTAGTTCATGTGTTGAACCAGAGAGGGAACTGACGGTTATTGAGCAACAAGTGCTCCA
This sequence comes from Procambarus clarkii, assembly GCF_040958095.1. Classification (NCBI taxonomy): domain Eukaryota; kingdom Metazoa; phylum Arthropoda; class Malacostraca; order Decapoda; family Cambaridae; genus Procambarus; species Procambarus clarkii. The sequence continues at coordinate 29,784,791 of NC_091151.1, forward strand.
GTCAGGTACTGTGCAAGAAAAAGAAGTGAAGCCTGTGCAGTGACGTATGTGACGTCTGTGGCAGTTCACCAGTTCGTGACGGCGTAGTGGCTGACAGAGCCACTGGGTAGCTGAGGAAGGAGAGGACTATTGGGGATTCCGGACGACTGCAGCTGAGACGTAGGCGGCAGCCGTTGTTGGGAGAAGTCGACGGCCAGGAGACCGACTCCAACTCTACCAGAAGTCGAGAAGGAGCACGGACCTGCAGAGAAGAGGGCACGGAGACGACGCGCTAAACGGTGGGACGACGAGTGGTTCCGCTAGGACACGACGACATGTGTGTGGGGGCGTTCCTGACACGAGGACCTGGAGCTACATCTCGACTCTCATCGGAGGATAGGTTGAAGTAGGTGTTTCTAGTTTCCCTCCCCATTCCCCTTTAGTTAGCTATGTTAGTCAGCTATATAATCTAGCCTGAGGATTTTATATGTCGTGAGCAAGTCTCATCCGTGTCACAGTAAGGCACCAGTTTGCCGTGTAGTACTATCAAGAGTACTTATAATACTTATGTTGATTGTTGGTGTGTACAGGCACCCGGAACAAGTGATAAATTTACTGTGTTTTGTATATCTTTCTACAGATTTTGATGTGAACATATAATGATAAATTATATATAATATTATGCCAGTATTTGGAAGTTAGGCTACGTGCCCAGAAACTATTTATTTTCCATGTATTGATGTCTGATTTATATACATTATATATGTCTATGTTCATGCAGTGATTAATCATTTGTGAGTACAGTGAATTATTGCGTTATCGCCCACGAGAGAAAGTACTGAAAACTCCAGTGTTAATATTTCATAATATATCGTTGAATGAAGGGCAATGTAAAACCATTACAGTGAGACATTGTAGCATTGATTGTAGAAACGACTGTTTGAGCCCGAGTATAGTGTAACTAAGTAATACCTGCTATTTGTGCCAATATCGAGTGTGCGAGTTTCTAGTAATATTGGAGAACTTAAAGAAACAGCGCGCGTGAATCTAGAAAACAAGCAATAAACTTTCGCGCGGGGCCAGGCGATCAGCTGTTCTTGACACTTGACGAGGAGGGGAGGTGTTGCCACTTAGTGAGTGCATACTATTCGTGGGAACTACCGGCCACAGCCAGGATCAGTTGATTTATTTATTATTGTTTGGCCTTGTGACATCTTTCATGCATTTTAAGTAAAATACAAAACTACCTTTGTGTTTGTATCATCCCCTCCATTGATCTTGTGGCTATATTATACTGGAAAGCAAAGAGTGATAAAAGTAAGTACCTGTCTGATTCCTGATCTTTTGAGTGTGACCTTGCCAAGGCTACCACTTATTCAACCAGTCCACTGAGGTGTTACTGGCCACCTAAAACACCAGTTGGCGACCTTGTGGTTAACCGTAGAGCCCGATTGTTGGGGAGGGCACATGACAGTCAAGTGAACGAGTCGTGTTCCCACTCCTTCTCAATCAGAGGCCGGTTGAGATTGACTGGGAGACTCTCCTGGAGTGCAGTGGCGACGTGAGGATAGAGTGAAGACCTGCAGGGCTACGGTGAGTGACCTTGAGATAACTATTGTTCACCGAGTAAAGAGATAAGAACAGCAGTAAACCCCAACATTGGCGACCTCGCCAGGATATCGATGGAAATAAAGGTTGCAGTGGTAGTTGGCAGTGGTATTAGAGATCAGGTGCAGGATATCGCTCATAGCACAAGATGGAGGATGATAAAGTAGCAAGGTTTATTGACTCTAGAGATGAACAGGTGCTGGAGGAGTGCACCAAGGCACAGTTACAGGCAATAGCGGATCATTTTGGAATAAAGCTAAGATCTGCACGGGTTGGTGAAAGAAGACTAGAGATATTGGCTCAGCTCAGGGCTCGAGACTTAGCTTTGGGGGAGGAACGGCCCCAAACACCTGCCAGTGTGGGAGAACACCTGAGTATTGGTGGAAGCAGCAGGGGATCCAGCGGCAGCAGGCACAGCATTAAGCTGGAAATAATGAAGCTGCAGCTGGAAGCACAGCAGCGCAGAGAGGAGCGAGAAGCGCAGCTGAGGAGAGAAGAAGCACAGCAGCGCAGAGAAGAGCGAGAAGCACAACAGCGCAAAGAAGAGCGAGAAGCAGAAGCACAACAGCGCAAAGAAGAGCGAGAAGCACAGCAGCGCAAAGAAGAGCGAGAAGCACAGCTACGCCGGGAAGAACAAGAGCGAGAAGCACAGCTACGCCGGGAAGAACAAGAGCGAGAAGCACAGCTACGCCGGGAAGAACAAGAGCGAGAAGCACAGCTACGCCGGGAAGAACAAGAGCGAGAAGCACAGCTACGCCGGGAAGAACAAGAGCGAGAAGCACAGCTACGCCGGGAAGAACAAGAGCGAGAAGTTGGGCTGAGACAACTGGAAATAGAAGCCAACAAGGAGGTGGAGCTGAAGCGAGCTGAGCTAGGACTAGGTGCACCTGCTCCGCCGCCACAGGAAGACCGACGAGTGAGGGAACGAAACCTGCCGGTCTTTGTGCCTAGTGAAGCCGAAAGTTTCTTCGATCACTTTGAGAGAGTTGCTGCTCTGAAGAGGTGGCCGAGGGCGGAGTGGGCAGAGTTAGTTCAAGGGAGGCTCACAGGTGAAGCTCGTGAAGCCTACACTATGCTCGACTTCTAAGAGTGCACCAACTACGATGCGGTAAAAAGAGCTGTGCTCCATTCCTTCAAGCTCACGCCGGAGCGTTACAGAAAGGGGTTTAGGGAATGTACCCGTTCACCAGGAAAGTCTTATGCGGAGACGGCGAGGGACATGGAAAGAAAGCTCCTTAAGTGGCTGGACTCTGAAGAAGCGAGGTCGGTCGAAGAGGTCAAGGAACTAATAGTCATGGAAAAGTTTATGTCCGTGCTCCCTCCTGAGATCAGGTTGAGGGTAAAGGAGGCGGACATAAAGAACCTGAGGGCCGCAGCCGACCGAGCCGACATGTTAAAGGAAGCACTACGCCCAAGCCGAGAGGGACAGCACCGATCACCCGTGTACTCCGGAAGCAGTAGGAATTATAGGAGGACGGATGGATGGAGGACAGAAGCGAGTTCACCCAAGTCCCACCGCTCGAGATGGGACGACAGAGGAACAAAAGGTGCTGTAGAGCCGATAGAGGAGAACCAAGCTGAGAGCTCGGGAGCTGTTGCTGCAACGAAGGAAACGACAAGTGGTGCGAGAAGGACACCGGGAGCGACGGCCTCTGAAGGCAGTGCTAAGGCGAGCGGTGGCGGATGGTCTCCGCCGAGGGTCCGCTGCTACAACTGCGGAATAATCGGACACGTTGCGCGGGAATGCAGACGCTCTAAGCAGCGGGGACACGTTGCTTTAGTGATGTTCGAGGACCAGAGGGCCGAGAGAGTGCGGGATGAACCCGTGCTGGATGGGGAGAAGAAAGTTCACCCATTCGTGTGTCAGGGAACCATAAGGATGGGGGACGCAGACCCCATCCCAGTGAAGATGCTAAGAGACACCGGGGCTGATTTTACCCTGGTGAATGAAACCCTGTTCCCCGAGGGTTACGAAAGTACCAGTGTGGGGGTGGCAAATGTGACCACTGTGGGAGGCCCAGTGAGGGTGCCCCTACACCAGGTAACTTTGGATTCCGATTATGGCTGCCAGACCCTAGTGGTGGGAGTCTGTACATCAATGCCCAAGATGGAGGCGCAGGTCATCTTGGGGAATGACGCATGTGGAGGATGTGTCCTCCCGAATCTCGTGAAGGGCGAAGAGTGCCTAGAACAATAAAAGGAGACAGGCGGAGAGTTGAACGCCTGTGGGGGCGAGAAGGGAATCGCACCGGTGGCGATCCCAGTTTGTGCTGTAAGGCCGAAACAGCGCGAAGAACAAGGAGGTTGTGGATCTGATGGGGCTGAGGAGACGACTGACAGCCTGGGAACAGATCACCTCTGCGTAGGACCCGGAGAACGAGCGGAGGGCGGAGGAAGCCCGAATGGTGAGTTGCAGGTGACCCTCACCAGTTCTCTAGGGGTAGTCCGCACTCGTCTCGGAGAGTTGCAGCAGGAGGAGTTCCCCGAATTGGTTAGTGAGGCCGAAGGAGGACGTGTGGGTCCTGAGAAGGCTTACTTTCCATTTATCTATATTATATATGCCATGCTATCTATGATGAGGGAACGATGGACACCAGGAGCGACCGTGGGAACGGTGAATAAATATGTCCAGAAATTCAAAGAACGTCTCACTCGAGCGAAGGAACTAGCTGGGAAACACCTGAAGGAGGCGCAGCGTAAGATGTCGAAGTGGTACGACAGGAGAGCTGCGCAGAGGGATTTCCAGGTCGGATCCCAAGTGATGGTTTTGCTGCCAGGTAAAGGTAGGGTGACCGAGTCACGGTGTGGGGGACCATACCAGGTGTTACGGTGGTTGGGTCCAGTGTCGTACGAGATTGGGAAGCCGGACAGACCCCGAAAGAAACAGGTGTGTCACGTAGACCGCCTGAGACCTTTCTTCACTGTGGAAGGAAGAGCCGCCAGGCAGGACGGAACGGTGTCCCGAGAACCCCAGCGGAAGACGGTTCTGTGTGTACAGGGGGACCGAGAACTCCCGGAGAAGGGAGGAAAGTGGTCCAGGGCGGACGGCACCCGTCTCTCCAGCACTGAGAGTCTGACAAAGATCAAGATCAAGCACATCAAGGGGAAGGACAACGTAGTGACGGTTGCCCTATCCCGCATACACTAGCCAGACATGACTCTTATTTTAAGGGGAGAGGTATGTGACGGTGTTCCCCCCCTTATAATTCTCCCACGCCTGCAGTAAGAGTCATGTCCACTTTTCCCAAGCGTTCTCTACATAGCAGGCTTCAATTTGATATATGGGAGAGAGTGGAGTGTTCTCGGAGAGCCGAGAAATTTGTGAAATAGTAATATTTTGGCCTGTGGTTTAGGCCCTTTAGGAAGCCAAGATGGCGCTGGCTTTCCTGATTCCCCGCCAAAACTGTGTGACGTCAGTGGCACCGGATTGGTCACCGACAGCAATGTGGCACCGGGAGCCAATGAAAACCTCCCGTGGCGAAAGTGACGTCACGAAGGAAGGGGGTCCGGGCAACGCGCCGCGCTGGCGCCAGAAATCAGACACGACACGTCAAGGAGGTTGGACGTGCGACGATTGGTCCTGTCAGTTTGACAGTTGTTTCCCGCTCCCGTGGATTTACGCGTCACCTGAAGTCTGCCAGTACTCTGAGAGGTCTTCACTAGTTCATGTGTTGAACCAGAGATGGAACTGACGGTTATTGAGCAACAAGTGCTCCAGTCAGGTACTGTGCAAGAAGAAGAAGTGAAGCCTGTGCAGTGACGTATGTGATGTCTGTGGCAGTTCACCAGTTCGTGACGGCGTAGTGGCTGACAGAGCCACTGGGTAGCTGAGGAAGGAGAGGACTATTGGGGATTCCAGACGACTGCAGCTGAGACGTAGGCAGCAGCCGTTGTTGGGAGAAGTCGACGGCCAGGAGACCGACTCCAACTCTACCAGAAGTCGAGAAGGAGCACGGACCTGCAGAGAAGAGGGCACGGAGACGACGCGCTAAACGGTGGGACGACGAGTGGTTCCGGTAGGACACGACGACGTGTGTGTGGGGGCGTTCCCGACACAAGGACCTGGAGCTACATCTCGACTCTCATCGGAGGATAGGTTGAAGTAGGTGTTTCTAGTTTCCCTCCCCATTCCCCTTTAGTTAGCTATGTTAGTCAGCTATATTATCTAGCCTGAGGATTTTATATGTCGTGAGCAAGTCTCATCCGTGTCACAGTAAGGCACCAGTTTGCCGTGTAGTACTATCAAGAGTACTTATAATACTTATGTTGATTGTTGGTGTGTACAGGCACCCGGAACAAGTGATAAATTTACTGTGTTTTGTATATCTTTCTACAGATTTTGATGTGAACATATAGTGATAAATTATATACAATATTATGCCAGTGTTTGGAAGTTAGGCTACGTGCCCAGAAACTATTTATTTTCCATGTATTGATGTCTGATTTATATACATTATATATGTCTATGTTCATGCAGTGATTAATCATTTGTGAGTACAGTGAATTATTGCGTTATCGCCCACGAGAGAAAGTACTGAAAACTCCAGTGTTAATATTTCATAATATATCGTTGAATGAAGGGCAATGTAAAACCATTACAGTGAGACATTGTAGCATTGATTGTAGAAACGACTGTTTGAGCCCGAGTATAGTGTAACTAAGTAATACCTGCTATTTGTGCCAATATCGAGTGTGCGAGTTTCTAGTAATATTGGAGAACTTAAAGAAACAGCGCGCGTGAATCTAGAAAACAAGCAATAAACTTTCGCGCGGGGCCAGGCGATCAGCTGTTCTTGACACTTGACGAGGAGGGGAGGTGTTGCCACTTAGTGAGTGCATACTATTCGTGGGAACTACCGGCCACAGCCAGGATCAGTTGATTTATTTATTATTGTTTGGCCTTGTGACATCTTTCATGCATTTTAAGTAAAATACAAAACTACCTTTGTGTTTGTATCATCCCCTCCATTGATCTTGTGGCTATAATATACTGGAAAGCAAAGAGTGATAAAAGTAAGTACCTGTCTGATTCCTGATCTTTTGAGTGTGACCTTGCCAAGGCTACCACTAATTCAACCAGTCCACTGAGGTGTTACTGGCCACCTAAAACACCAGTTGGCGACCTTGTGGTTAACCGTAGAGCCCGATTGTTGAGGAGGGCACATGATAGTCAAGTGAACGAGTCGTGTTCCCACTCCTTCTCAATCAGAGGCCGGTTGAGATTGACTGGGAGACTCTCCTGGCGTGCAGTGGCGCCGTGAGGATAGAGTGAAGACCTGCAGGGCTACGGTGAGTGACCTTGAGATAACTATTGTTCACCGAGTAAAGAGATAAGAACAGCAGTAAACCCCAACAATATATATATATATATATATATATATATATATATATATATATATATATATATATATATATATATATATATATATATAATATATATATATTTATATATATATATATATATATATATATATATATATATATATATATATATATATATACATATATATATATATATATATATATGTCGTACCTAGTAGCCAGAACGCACTTCTCGGCCTACTAAGCAAGGCCCGATTTGCCTAATAAGCCAAGTTTTCCTGAGTTAATATATTTTCTCTAATTTTTTTCATATGAAATGATAAAGCCACCCATTTCATTATGTATTAGGTCAATTTCTTTTTATTGGAGTTAAAATTAACGTAGATATATGACCGAACCTAACCAACCCTACCTAACCTAACCTAATCTATCTTTATAGGTTAGGTTAGGTTAGATAGCCGAAAAAGTTAGGTTAGGTTAGGTTAGGTAGGTTAGGTAGTCGAAAAACAATTAATTCATGAAAACTTGGCTTATTAGGCAAATCAGGCCTTGCATAGTAGGCTGAGAAATACGTTCTGGCTACTAGGTACGACATATATATATATATATATATATATATATATATATATATATATATATATATATATATATATATATATATATATATATATATATATGTCGTACCTAGTAGCCAGAACGCACTTCTCAGCCTACTATGCCAGGCTCGATTTGCCTAATAAGCCAAGTTTTCCTGAATTAATATATTTTCTCTAATTTTTTTCTTATGGAATGATAAAGCTACCCATTTCATTATGTATGAGATCAATTTTTTTTTATTGGAGTTAAAATTAACGTAGATATATGACCGAACCTAACCAACCCTACCTAACCTAACCTAACCTATCTTTATAGGTTAGGTTAGGTTAGGTAGCCAAAAAAGTTAGGTTAGGTTAGGTTAGGTAGGTTAGGTAGTCGAAAAAACATTAATTCATGAAAACTTGGCTTATTAGGCAAATCGGGCCTTGCATAGTAGGCCAAAAAGTGCGTTCTGGCTACTAGGTACGACATATATATATATATATATTTATATATGTATATATATATTTATATATATATATATATATATATATATATATATATATATATATATATATATATATATATATATATATATATATATATATATATATATATATATATACATATATAACTGAAAACTCACCCTAGAAGTGACTCGGACCCATACTGTCAAGAGCACTCTGCAACTGTTGTACAGAAACCCTTAACCACTCGACCATCACGACCGGACAAAACATAATGGTAGCCGAGGCTATTTCCCCATCATCCCGCCGGCACTGATGGTAATCTTGGCCCGATTTGCCTAATAGGCTGAGTGAGTTTCTATATTTTCAAAATATTGTTAACTGTTGGAATATTTGAAATAATGTTATTATATTATATAAGGAACATAAATTATTCATTTAGTTATGTTAGTTTAGGGTAGTTTAGGATAGATTAGGTTAGGTTAGGTAGGGTTGATTAGGTTTGGTCATATATCCACGTCAGTTTTTATTCAAATTAAAAACAATTAACTCACACATAATGAAATGGATAGCTTTATCATTTCATAAGAACAAAATTTGAAAAATATTTAAATTCAGGAAAACTTGGCTTATTAGGCAAATCGGGCCTTGCATAGTAGGCCGATAATTGCGTTCAGGCTACTAGATACAATATATATATATAAATATTATATATATATATATATATATATATATATATATATATATATATATATATATATATATATATATATATATATATATATATATATATATATATATATATATATATATATTAGTATATTTTGGTAGCAGTCTTTCCTGTAGACATATATTATTAAATATGACCGAAAAAGTAAGATTAATAATTCTAACACGAATTTTCTCAATCTTTCGTACATTACGCTTCACTGTTGGAGGTAAATCAAAAATCACTTCTCCAAAATTCATTTTTATTTCTAGTCTGACGCGACACGGGCGCGTTTCGTAAAACTTATTACATTTTCAAAGACTTCACAAATACACAACTGATTAGAACTTACGTCTCTCTGATATTATATCTACATTTGAGTGAGGTGGGAAGGATGATGTGGCATTAACACAAGACAGAACAGGGGATATTAATAGGGTATTAAAAGTATCAACACAAGACAGAACAGAAAACAATGGGTATTGAATAGAAGTGTTTGTAGAAAGCCTATTGGTCCATATTTCTTGATGCTTCTATATTGGAGCGGAGTCTTGAGGTGGGTAGAATATAGTTGTGCAATAATTGGCTGTTGATTGCTGGTGTTGACTTCTTGATGTGTAGTGCCTCGCAAACGTCAAGCCGCCTGCTATCCCTGTATCTATCGATGATTTCTGTGTTGTTTACTAGGATTTCTCTGGCGATGGTTTGGTTATGGGAAGAGATTATATGTTCCTTAATGGAGCCCTGTTGCTTATGCATCGTTAAACGCCTAGAAAGAGATGTTGTTGTCTTGCCTATATACTGGGTTTTTTGGAGCTTACAGTCCCCAAGTGGGCATTTGAAGGCATAGACGACGTTAGTCTCTTTTAAAGCGTTCTGTTTTGTGTCTGGAGAGTTTCTCATGAGTAGGCTGGCCGTTTTTCTGGTTTTATAGTAAATCGTCAGTTGTATCCTCTGATTTTTGTCTGTAGGGATAACGTTTCTATTAACAATATCTTTCAGGACCCTTTCCTCCGTTTTATGAGCTGTGGAAAAGAAGTTCCTGTAAAATAGTCTAATAGGGGGTATAGGTGTTGTGTTAGTTGTCTCTTCAGAGGTTGCATGGCTTTTCACTTTCCTTCTTATGATGTCTTCGATGAAACCATTGGAGAAGCCGTTATTGACTAGAACCTGCCTTACCCTACAGAGTTCTTCGTCGACTTGCTTCCATTCTGAGCTGTGGCTGAGAGCACGGTCGACGTATGCGTTAACAACACTCCTCTTGTACCTGTCGGGGCAGTCGCTGTTGGCATTTAGGCACATTCCTATGTTTGTTTCCTTAGTGTAGACTGCAGTGTGGAAACCTCCGCCCTTTTCCATGACTGTTACATCTAGAAAAGGCAGCTTCCCATCCTTTTCCGTCTCGTAAGTGAAACGCAGCACGGAACTCTGCTCAAATGCCTCCTTCAGCTCCTGCAGATGTCTGACATCAGGTACCTGTGTAAAAATGTCGTCAACATACCTGCAGTATATGGCCGGTTTCAAGTTCATGTCGACTAAGACTTTTTGCTCGATGGTACCCATGTAGAAGTTTGCAAACAGGACACCTAGGGGAGAACCCATGGCGACCCCATCTACTTGCTTATACATGTGCCCATCCGGGCTCAAGAAGGGTGCCTCTTTAGTACAAGCTTGGAGTAGTTTCCTCAGAATACTTTCTGGCATGTCAAGAGGAGTACAGGCTGGATCACGATACACTCTGTCGGCTATCATTCCGATTGTCTCGTCCACAGGTACGTTGGTAAACAGCGATTCTACGTCCAACGAGGCTCTTATCCCTGTGGCCCGTGTGCCCCGCAGTAAGTCCACAAATTCCTTTGGAGACTTCAGGCTGAAGGCGCAAGGAACATAAGGAGTCAGCAGGCCGTTGAGTCGCTTCGCCAGTCTGTACGTGGGTGTGGGTATCTGGCTAATGATTGGCCGAAGTGGGTTTCCAGGCTTGTGCGTCTTGACATTTCCATACGCATATCCAGGTTTATATTCCCCAATGATCTTTGGCAGGTGGAGTCCGGATTTCTTGGCGTTCACAGTTTCGATCAGTTTGTTGACCTTTGCTTTTAATTCGGCTGTAGTGTCCTTCGTTACCCTTTGGAACTTAGTTTGGTCAGAGAGTATGATGTTCATTTTCGCCAGATATTCGTCTGGCGAAAAAAAAAAACCCCAGTATATAGGCAAGACAACAACATCTCTTTCTAGGCGTTTAACGATGCATAAGCAACAGGGCTCCATTAAGGAACATATAATCTCTTCCCATAACCAAACCATCGCCAGAGAAATCCTAGTAAACAACACAGAAATCATCGATAGATACAGCGATAGCAGGCGGCTTGACGTTTGCGAGGCACTACACATCAAGAAGTCAACACCAGCAATCAACAGCCAATTATTGCACAACTATATTCTACCCACCTCAAGACTCCGCTCCAATATAGAAGCATCAAGAAATATGGACCAATAGGCTTTCTACAAACACTTCTATTCAATACCCATTGTTTTCTGTTCTGTCTTGTGTTGATACTTTTAATACCCTATTAATATCCCCTGTTCTGTCTTGTGTTAATGCCACATCATCCTTCCCACCTCACTCAAATGTAGATATAATATCAGAGAGACGTAAGTTCTAATCAGTTGTGTATTTGTGAAGTCTTTGAAAATGTAATAAGTTTTACGAAACGCGCCCGTGTCGCGTCAGACTAGAAATAAAAATGAATTTTGGAGAAGTGATTTTTGATTTACCTCCAACAGTGAAGCGTAATGTACGAAAGATTGAGAAAATTCGTGTTAGAATTATTAATCTTACTTTTTCGGTCATATTTAATAATATATGTCTACAGGAAAGACTGCTACCAAAATATACTAATATTAAAGTGCACGACCCAGCAGCAAGGAATCAAGCCTTCACGATAAAATATCGCCAGGATCTGATTCGTGATCAGATATACAAGGCAGAGAATGAAATCAAAGACAACAAAACGCAACTACTTCATGCTACAAACGAGTGGAGAAATAGCAACATCGACCATAGTATCCGTACCCGCATTGAACAACACCTCGACATCCTCACAGACCAACATCACCTCAGCACTGAAACAAGGATTATCAAGAAACTAACAACATTATATGGAGGACCTATGGCAATTCCACGACCAAGAGATGGCTTCCTGAACCTTGCAGGAATTAACCTCACTGAGGACCAAGTCACTCTCCTAAATCTGGGCATAAACTGTCATGTTATGTCCAGACCGAGTGAAATGGCCCGTAAAGTAGAGTTGGAAATTCTGTTGGACGACATATTCGACCTCGAGACACAAAAGAAGGTCACTACCAAAGATACCTTACAAGCAGAACTTATTGCAGAAGGAGGAAAGAATCGAGGCAACTACAGAAGCACCATACTGTCCCCCGAGCTTAAAGCGGCAGCTAAAAGCCTTCGTGAGAACAAGGAGATAGTTGTCAGGAGAGGTGACAAGTCGCCAATATATGTCATTCTTAAAAAAGACGAATATCTGGCGAAAATGAACATCATACTCTCTGACCAAACTAAGTTCCAAAGGGTAACGAAGGACACTACAGCCGAATTAAAAGCAAAGGTCAACAAACTGATCGAAACTGTGAACGCCAAGAAATCCGGACTCCACCTGCCAAAGATCATTGGGGAATATAAACCTGGATATGCGTATGGAAATGTCAAGACGCACAAGCCTGGAAACCCACTTCGGCCAATCATTAGCCAGATACCCACACCCACGTACAGACTGGCGAAGCGACTCAACGGCCTGCTGACTCCTTATGTTCCTTGCGCCTTCAGCCTGAAGTCTCCAAAGGAATTTGTGGACTTACTGCGGGGCACACGGGCCACAGGGATAAGAGCCTCGTTGGACGTAGAATCGCTGTTTACCAACGTACCTGTGGACGAGACAATCGGAATGATAGCCGACAGAGTGTATCGTGATCCAGCCTGTACTCCTCTTGACATGCCAGAAAGTATTCTGAGGAAACTACTCCAAGCTTGTACTAAAGAGGCACCCTTCTTGAGCCCGGATGGGCACATGTATAAGCAAGTAGATGGGGTCGCCATGGGTTCTCCCCTAGGTGTCCTGTTTGCAAACTTCTACATGGGTACCATCGAGCAAAAAGTCTTAGTCGACATGAACTTGAAACCGGCCATATACTGCAGGTATGTTGACGACATTTTTACACAGGTACCTGATGTCAGACATCTGCAGGAGCTGAAGGAGGCATTTGAGCAGAGTTCCGTGCTGCGTTTCACTTACGAGACGGAAAAGGATGGGAAGCTGCCTTTTCTAGATGTAACAGTCATGGAAAAGGGCGGAGGTTTCCACACTGCAGTCTACACTAAGGAAACAAACATAGGAATGTGCCTAAATGCCAACAGTGACTGCCCCGACAGGTACAAGAGGAGTGTTGTTAACGCATACGTCGACCGTGCTCTCAGCCACAGCTCAGAATGGAAGCAAGTCGACGAAGAACTCTGTAGGGTAAGGCAGGTTCTAGTCAATAACGGCTTCTCCAATGGTTTCATCGAAGACATCATAAGAAGGAAAGTGAAAAGCCATGCAACCTCTGAAGAGACAACTAACACAACACCTATACCCCCTATTAGACTATTTTACAGGAACTTCTTTTCCACAGCTCATAAAACGGAGGAAAGGGTCCTGAAAGATATTGTTAATAGAAACGTTATCCCTACAGACAAAAATCAGAGGATACAACTGACGATTTACTATAAAACCAGAAAAACGGCCAGCCTACTCATGAGAAACTCTCCAGACACAAAACAGAACGCTTTAAAAGAGACTAACGTCGTCTATGCCTTCAAATGCCCACTTGGGGACTGTAAGCTCCAAAAAACCCAGTATATAGGCAAGACAACAACATCTCTTTCTAGGCGTTTAACGATGCATAAGCAACAGGGCTCCATTAAGGAACATATAATCTCTTCCCATAACCAAACCATCGCCAGAGAAATCCTAGTAAACAACATAGAAATCATCGATAGATACAGCGATAGCAGGCGGCTTGACGTTTGCGAGGCACTACACATCAAGAAGTCAACACCAGCAATCAACAGCCAATTATTGCACAACTATATTCTACCCACCTCAAGACTCCGCTCCAATATAGAAGCATCAAGAAATATGGACCAATAGGCTTTCTACAAACACTTCTATTCAATACCCATTGTTTTCTGTTCTGTCTTGTGTTGATACTTTTAATACCCTATTAATATCCCCTGTTCTGTCTTGTGTTAATGCCACATCATCCTTCCCACCTCACTCAAATGTAGATATAATATCAGAGAGACGTAAGTTCTAATCAGTTGTGTATTTGTGAAGTCTTTGAAAATGTAATAAGTTTTACGAAACGCGCCCGTGTCGCGTCAGACTAGAAATAAAAATGAATTTTGGAGAAGTGATTTTTGATTTACCTCCAACAGTGAAGTGTAATGTACGAAAGATTGAGAAAATTCGTGTTAGAATTATTAATCTTACTTTTTCGGTCATATTTAATAATATATATATATATATATATATATATATATATATATATATATATATATATATATTATATATATATATATATCTATATATATATATATATATATATATATATATATATATATATATATATATGCGAACAAGCCTGAATGGTCCCCAGGACAATATGCAACTGAAAACTCACACCCCAGAAGTGACTCGAACCCATACTCCCAGGAGCAACGCAACTGGTATGTACAAGACGCCTTAATCCACTTGACCATCACGACCGGACATAATGAGGTGATTTGTGTTCCTCACGTGAACACGCATTTGTGTTCCTCACGTGTGCCCCAAAGAATGAGGTGATTTGGTAAAATGCTATGCCCAAGATTACTATCCGAGTGCCGGCGGTGGGGTGGTTCAAATAGCCTCGGCTATCACCTCATTATGTCCGGTCGTGATGGTCAAGTGGATTAAGGCGTCTTGTACATACCAGTTGCGTTGCTCCTGGGAGTATGGGTTCGAGTCACTTCTGGGGTGTGAGTTTTTAGTTGCATATTGTCCTGGGGACCATTCAGGCTTGTTCGCATTTGTGTTCCTCACGTGTGCCCCAAAGAATGAGGTGATTTGGTAAAATGCTATGCCCAAGATTACTATCCGAGTGCCGGCGGTGGGGTGGTTCAAATAGCCTCGGCTATCACCTCATTATGTCCGGTCGTGATGGTCAAGTGGATTAAGGCGTCTTGTACATACCAGTTGCGTTGCTCCTGGGAGTATGGGTTCGAGTCACTTCTGGGGTGTGAGTTTTCAGTTATATATATATATATATATATATATATATATATATATATATATATATATATATATATATATATATATATATATATATATATATATATATATATGTATATATATATATATATATATATATATATATATATATATATATATATATATATATATATCGATACCCACCGTATGACAGAGAGAGACATGTATTGTGAGATCTTGTATGAAGAGAACATTACAACTCACCCGTACACCGAAGACCTTCAGTATGACAGGGAGAGACAGGTATTGCGTGATCTTGTATGAAGAGAACATTACAACTCACCCGTACACCAAAGACCTTCCGTATGACAGAGAGCGTCATGTATTCCGTGATCTTGTTGCCCAATCTTCCGGCCGAGTTTATAGAGACGTAAGGCAGCGAGCAGTCTGTAACACAGTTATGGGCTGATGACTTGCATCTCGGCTGACACTAATATTATTCCGGATGCTAAAACTATTCTCCCCCCAGCTTACTGACACTGTACTATCAGGCTAGCTGGCTGACACTGTACTGTCAACCCTGCTGGCTGACACTACACTGTCAACCCAGCTGGTTGACACAGTACTATCACCCAAGCTGGCTGACATTGTACTATCACCCCAGCTGGCTGACATTATACTGTCAACCCAGCTGGCTGACACTGTACTATCACTCAAGCTGGCTGACACTGTACTATCACTACAGCTGGCTGACATTATACTGTCAACCCAGCTGGCTGATACTGTACTATCACCCCAGCTGGCTGACACTCTAACATCACCCCCAGCTGGCTGACACTGTACTATCACCCCTGCTGGCTGACACTGTACTATCACCCCTGCTGACTGACACTGTACTATCACCCCAGCTGGCTGATACTATACGATCACCTCAGCTGGCTGACATTATACTATCACCCCAGTTGGCTGACACTATACGACCAACCCAGCTGGCTGACACTACACTGTCAACCCAGCTGGCTGATACAATACTGTCAACCCAGCTGGCTGACACTATACTATCACCCCAGCTGGCTGACACATTACTGTCAACCCAGCTGGCTGACACTATTCTGTCAACCCAGCTGGCTGACACTGTACTATCACTCCAGCTAGCTGATACTATACTATCACCCCAGCTGGCTGACACTCTACTATCACCCCCAGCTGGCTGGCACAATACTCTCAAATCAGCTGGCTGACACTAGGCTATGACCCCCACCTGGCTGACACTCTGTCAGCTGACACTGGCACAGGTGGCTGACACAGCTGTCAACCCAGCTGGCTGACAAGCTACTTTCACCCCAGCTGGAGGACACTCTACAATCACCCCAGCTGGCTGACACTCTACTATCACGCCAGCTGGCTGACACTCTACTATCAACACAGCTGGCGGATAGTCTTCTATCAATATAGCTGGCTGACACTACTCTCACCCCAGCTGGCTGACACTCTAACATCTCCCCAGCTGACTGACACTCCAACATCATCCCAGCTGGCTGACACTCTAACATCACCCCAGCTGGCTGACACTCTAACATCACCCCAGCTGGCTGACACTCTAACATCATCCCAGCTGGCTGACACTCTAACATCACCCCAGCTGGCTGACACTTTAGCATCACCCCAGCTGGCTGACACTCTAACATCACCCCTAGCTGGCTGACACTCTACTATCAACACAGCTGGCTGACACTCTAACATCACCCCAGCTGGTTGACACTCTAGCATCACCCCAGCTGGCTGACACTCTAACATCACCCCAGCTGGTTGACACTCTAACATCACCCCAGCTGGCTGACACTCTAACATCACCCCCAGCTGGCTGACACTCTATCATTACCCCAGCTGGCTGACACTCTAACATCACCCCCAGTTGGTTGACACTCTAACATCACCCCCAGCTGGCTGACACTCTAACATCACCCCCAGCTGACTGACACTCTAACATCACCCCCAGCTGGCTGACACTCTAACATCACCCCAGCTGGCTGACACTCTACCATCACCCCAGCTGGCTGACACTCTAACATCACCCCCAGCTGACTGACACTACTATCACTCCAGCTGGTTGACACTCTACCATCACCCCAGCTGGCTGACACTCTACCATCACCCCAGCTGGCTGACACTCTAACATCACCCCAGCTGGCTGACACTATAACATCACCCCAGCTGGTTGACACTCTACCATCACCCCAGCTGGCTTACACTCTAGCATCACCCCAGCTGGCTGACACTACTATCACTCCAGCTGGTTGACACTCTACCATCACCCCAGCTGGCTGACACTCTAGCATCACCCCAGCTGGCTGACACTACTATCACTCCAGCTGGTTGACACTCTACCATCACCCCAGCTGGCTGACACTCTAGCATCACCCCAGCTGGCTGACACTACTATCACTCCAGCTGGTTGACACTCTACCATCACCCCAGCTGGCTGACACTCTAACATCACCCCAGCTGGCTGACACTACTATCACTCCAGCTGGTTGACACTCTACCATCACCCCAGCTGGCTGACACTCTAGCATCACCCCAGCTGGCTGACACTCTACCATCACCCCAGCTGGCTGACACTACTATCACTCCAGCTGGTTGACACTCTACCATCACCCCAGCTGGCTGACACTCTACCATCACCCCACTTGGCTGACACTCTACCATCACCCCAGCTGGCTGACACTCTACCATCACTTCAGCTGGCTGACACTCTAGCATCACCCCAGCTGGCTGACACTACTATCACTCCAGCTGGTTGACACTCTACCATCACCCCAGCTGGCTGTCACCCTAACATCACCCCCAGCTGGCTGACACTCTAACATCACCCCAGCTGGTTGACACTCTACCATCACCCCAGCTGGCTGACACTCTAACATCACCCCCAGCTGGCTGACACTCTAACATCACCCACAGCTGGCTGACACTCTAACATCACCCCAGTTGGCTGACACTCTAACATCACCCCAGCTGGCTGACACTCTAACATCACCCCAGCTGGCTTACACTCTAGCATCACCCCAGCTGGCTGACACTCTAACATCACCCCCAGCTGGCTGACACTATAACATCACCCCAGCTGGCTGACACTCTACCATCACCCCAGCTGGCTGACACTCTAACATCACCCCAGCTGGCTGACACTCTAACATCACCCCAGCTGGCTGACACTCTAACATTACCCCAGCTGGCTGACACTCTAACATTACCCCAGCTGGCTGACACTCTAACATCACCCCCAGCTGGCTGACACTATAACATCACCCCAGCTGGCTGACACTCTACCATCACCCCAGCTGGCTGACACTCTAACATCACCCCAGCTGGCTGACACTCTAACATCACCCCAGCTGGCTGACACTCTACCATCACCCCAGCTGGCTGACACTCTAACATCACCCCAGCTGGCTGACACTCTAGCATCACCCCAGCAGGCTGACACTCTAACATCACCCCAGCTGGCTGACACTCTAACATCACCCCAGCTGGCTGACACTCTAACATCACCCCAGCTGGCTGACACTCTAACATCACCCCCAGCTGGCTGACACTCTACCATCACCCCAGCTGGCTGACACTCTAACATCACCCCAGCTGGCTGACACTCTAACATCACCCCAGCTGGCTGACACTCGAACATCACCCCAGCTGGCTGACACTCTAACATCACCCCAGCTGGCTGACACTCTAACATCACCCCAGCTGGCTGACACTCGAACATCACCCCAGCTGGCTGACACTCTAACATCACCCCAGCTGGCTGACACTCTAACATCACCCCAGCTGGCTGACACTCTAACATCACCCCAGCTGGCTGACACTCTAACATCACCCCAGCTGGCTGACACTATAACATCACCCCAGCTGGCTGACACTCTACCATCACCCCCAGCTGGCTGGGGGTGATAGTAAATAATAGATTGATAGAAACTAGGTAGAAGATAGCTGCAGGTGTGATAGCAGCAAGGAACTCACTGTGAAGCAAGAAAGACTGTGAAACAATGGAGACTGTGAAGCAAGGAACTCGCTTTGCAGCAAAGGAGACTGTGAGGTAAGGGAGACACTGAAGCAAGAGATTCATTGTGAAGCAAGGGAGACTGTGAAGCAATGGACTCCCTGTGAAGGAAGTGAACTGTGAAGCAAGCGAGACTGTGGAATAATGGCGACTGTGCCGCAACGGAGACTGCGAAGCAAGAAAGACTGTGAAGCCAGGGAGACTGTGAGGCAGGGGACTCGCTTTGAAGCATAGGAGACTGTGAAGTAACGGAGACACTGACAAGAGATTCACTGTGAAGGAAGTGAACTGTGAAGCAAGGGAAACTGTGAACCAAGGGCGACTGTGCCGCAAGGGTGACTGTAAAGCAAGGGAGACTGTGAAGCAATAAACTCACTGTGAAGTAAGGGAGACTGTGAAGCAAGGGAGACTGTGAAGCAATAAACTCACTGTGAAGTAAGGGAGACTGTGAAGCAATAAACTCACTGTGAAGTAAGGGAGACTGTGAAGCAAGGGAGACTGTGAAGCAATAAACTCACTGTGAAGTAAGGGAGACTGTGAAGCAAGAGAGACTCTGAAGCAGGGGAGACTGTGAAGCAAGAGAGACTGTGAAGCAAGAGAGACTGTGAAGCATGAGAGACTGTGAAGCAAGAGAGACTGTGTAGCAAGGGAGACTGTGAAGCAAGAGAGACTGTGAAGCAAGAGAGACTGTGAAGCAAGAGAGACTGTGAAGCAAGGGAGACTGTGAAGCAAGAGAGACTGTGAAGCATGAGAGATTGTGAAGCAAGAGAGACTGTGAAGCAAGGGAGACTGTGAAGCAAGAGAGACCGTGAAGCAAGGGAAACTGTGAAGCAAGAGAGACTGTGAAGCATGAGAGATTGTGAAGCAAGAGAGACTGTGAAGCAAGGGAGACTGTGAAGCAAGAGAGACCGTGAAGCAAGGGAAACTGTGAAGCATGAGAGACTGTGAAGCAAGAGAGACTGTGTAGCAAGGGAGACTGTGAAGCAAGAGAGACTGTGAAGCAAGGGAGACTGTGAAGCAAGAGAGACCGTGAAGCAAGGGAAACTGTGAAGCAAGAGAGACTGTGAAGCATGGGAGACTGTGAAGCAGGGGAGACTGTGAAGCAAGAGAGACCGTGAAGCAGGGGAGACTGTGAAGCAGGGGAGACTGTGAAGCAAGAGAGACTGTGAAGCAAGAGAGACTGTGAAGCAAGAGAGACTGTGAAGCAGGGGAGACTGTGAAGCAAGAGAGACTGTGAAGCAAGAGAGACTGTGAAGCAAGAGCGACTGTGAAGCAAGAGAGACTGTGAAGCAGTGGAGACTGTGAAGCAGAGGAGACTGTGAAGCAGTGGAGACTGTGAAGCAAGAGAGACTGTGAAGCAAGAGAGACTGTGAAGCAAGAGAGACCGTGAAGCAGGGGAGACTGTGAAGCAGGGGAGACTGTGAAGCAAGAGAGACTGTGAAACAAGAGAGACTGTGAAGCAAGAGAGACTGTGAAGCAAGAGAGACTGTGAAGCAAGAGAGACTGTGAATCAGGGGAGACTGTGAAGCAAGAGAGACTGTGAAGCAAGAGAGACTGTGAAGCAAGAGAGACTGTGAAGCAAGAGAGACTGTGAAGCAGTGGAGACTGTGAAGCAGAGGAGACTGTGAAGCAGGGGAGACTGTGAAGCAAGAGAGACTGTGAAACAAGAGAGACTGTGAAGCAAGAGAGACTGTGAAGCAAGAGAGACTGTGAAGCAGGGGAGACTGTGTTACGGAGCCGAGCCCAGTGTCCAAGCACGGAGGAGTGACGACCACGCCATCTGTGGGTCAGCTCTCGAAGCCCCCTCCAAATGGACGGCGCCATCTAGTGAGGACAAGAGATACTGGCCACAAGGGCTAGTTTCCCGTCCTGATCAGCTCATAACACAGCTGCTGTTGATCTCTGGTGAGGTGGAGCTTAGACAGCAACGCCATCTATGGAGTGGATAGGTGGGCGTTTGTGTCTAAGCCTGTAAGTGAGGTGCCCTAGAGTGTCCCTATTACTGATGACGTGTCCGATTACAGAGTCGACCTGGGACTGCTGAAATGGAAGTTGGATCAGTCTACCCAAGGAAGTCGAAGAGTCTCCACGTGTTTGCTGCAGCAGTTGTGAGTCACCCACCCGGATGAACACTATGGTGTTAGCCTGCCTGTGACGTGGCAGTTGAGGGATTGTCGTACCCGGGGCTGACTGGTGGAG
The DNA here is from genome assembly GCF_040958095.1 of Procambarus clarkii. Lineage (NCBI taxonomy): Eukaryota > Metazoa > Arthropoda > Malacostraca > Decapoda > Cambaridae > Procambarus > Procambarus clarkii. The sequence continues at coordinate 29,806,022 of NC_091151.1, forward strand.
ACGCTTAACCACTGGGGTGTTGTGGTGAGGAGAGTGATCTGTGGGATCACACGAGGCTCCTGACTAGGGCTCGCAACCCTAGTATCGGGCGTGGAGTGGCCTACGCAGCGTTGCTGATTGGAACCTGCCAGCTACAGGCTGGATTTGTGGTTGATGGCCTCCATGACGGTGCCCCAAGTGGAACTGTGATTTGGCTGGCCTGTGGCCAGGGTAGACTCAAGAGAATCGAAAGATTTATCGTGAGGCCACAAGAGAACCAGGACCACTCGTCTTGAACACTGTGAACGTCCAGAGTCTTCAGAGGAAGACCACGTTGTATATAATAGTGTTTATACCTCCCCCGTGTGATTAATTTATATATTATTTATGGTGATGGTGATAATTATATTATTAAGTTTTTGCCTTTGTCTCCCTTCCCCTTTAATTTACTTGCGTTATGGAGCACACCCCTTGAAAGCCACTACTAGCTTGGGGCCGGATACCCAAACTCTACTAACATCAGAGAAAGAACCCAGTTGCGACCCGAGAGGGCCGTAACATAATTGGCATCCCCAGCGGGATCCGACCCCTTGTCAAGTATGTTTGACAGGGGTGGTGAAGTGGCGTAATCCCTGTAAATAATTCCCCCTGTGTGTGACTATTAGGACGTTATACGTCCTGGCGGTGCTCGGTGTGATTCAGTGCAATATTGTAGAGCGAAGTGCTCGCTGTGATTAAGTGCAATATTGTGTAGTGCGGTGCCCGGTGATTACGTGCAATATTGGCAAGTGAGGCGCTAGGTGCGATAAAGTGCAATATTGACGTAGAACAGTGCTCGGTGCGTTAAGTGCTAAAGTGAAGCGGTGTGTTAAGTGCTAGTGTTCCAAGTGATAATGGCAGAAAAAGCGACCATCGACGATGTGGACGACGTTCAGGCCTTTCTGAACAGAGAGGACTGTCTTGCCAGATTAAAATATCTGGGGAAACAAGAACTTGTACTAGTGAGTGCCTACCTGGAGATCAAGATACGGGCCAGTGATTCCCGTGTGGAGATCTTGTCCAAGGTTCACTGGCATTTGAAGGCCGAGGAGAAAGAGGAAAGCGAGGCACAAGGTACAAAAGAAAGTGAGGAAGTAGCTTCCACTGAAAAGGAAGATAAGGGTAGTGACATTGACAGCGATGCAGGTGAGCTGAATATTAGCTTGCTAACAGTCAAAATGCGTGCCTTAGAAATTAATCGTGAGATAGGATGGAAGAAATTAGAAATGGAAAGAGAGACAAGATAAAGAATTAGAGATGAGGCATTTAGAATTAGAAGAAAGGAAAGCAGAAAGAGAAAGAGAAGAGAAACGAGAAAGAGAAAGAGAAGAACGAGAAAGAGAAAGAGAAGAACGAGAAAAAGAACGAGAAAGAGAAGAGAAACGAGAAAGAGAAGAACGAGAAAGAGAAAGAGAAGAACGAGACAGGCAAGAACGACGAGACAGAGAGGAAAGAGAGAGACAACATGAGCTAGAAGTATTGCGATTAGGTGGTCGGAGGCAAACAACGGACACGAGTATTTTCGATCCGGTGAGGAACATCAAAATGGTCCCGAAGTTCAACGAGAAGGAAGTTTCGAAGTTCTTCGCGGCCTTCGAGAAAGTCGCAGCCTCTTTGGAGTGGCCAAAGGAGAATTGGGCCATCATGATACAGTCCGTCTTGACTGGGAAGGCCCAAATCGCCTACTCCACGTTGTCCTTTGATGACTCTGGCGATTACGACAAGGTGAAGAAGGTAGTGCTCATGGCTTACCAATTGGTACCTGAGGCATACAGGCAAAAGTTTAGAAACCTGAAAAAGACCTCAGAGCACACTTTCACCGAATTCGCGACCATCAAGGAGCGACTTTTCCAGGAATGGTGTACCTCTCGGAAGGTGGAGACCAAAGAAGACCTCGAGCAGCTCATACTGTTAGAGGACTTCAAAGACTGTCTGTCTGGAGACCTGAAGACGTACTTAGAGGAACAGCAGGTAGAGACCTTGAGTGCAGCAGCCACCATGGCTGAAGAGTATATCCTAACGCATAGGCCTTCTGCTAAGTATGTCCCGAGGAATTACCCACGCCGGTTTGACAAACCTCGTCATGACGAAGAGGAGACCCCCGTCCCACAAAGCGCTAAGAAGACGCCCCCAAGTAGCCCTCGAAGGACTAGTCCTAACAGTCCGAAACACCGTAGTCCGAGGAGGAATATGGTGTGCTGGACTTGTGGGCAGAAAGGGCATGTAGCTGCTATGTGCCGAGGCAGAAGAGGTAGCGGCGCACGTAGGGAGGTGATGTTGATGAGCTGTGTGACACTACCAGCAGGAAGCCAGTCTACGACTACGCAGGAAGAACCAAGATTGTTTTCCCCTCACACTTCAAGCGGGTTTGTAACGAGTGATCATACTGGTAGATCAGTTGTAGTGCTCAGAGATAGTGGAGCAGCCCAGTCCCTGATCGTGAAAAACTCGTTACCCGAGGGAGTGAGTGTGGAAGGGAGACAAAAGGTTATCCTGGTTGGGTTTCCTAGGACGCAGTACATCGCCCCCTTAGTGCCGATACATCTCGACTCGCCTTACTTCAGCGGCACATGTCCGTTGGAGGTAGTCGATACCCTACCTATAGCTGGGATTGACGTGGTACTAGCCAACGACTTGGTGACAGATTGGAGCAACAATCATCCCAAGGTTGCGGACGAGTCAGCCGGAACAACAAGGTCTGAGGTAATAGCAGGCAGTGGTAATGTCCAGGTACAGACAGACCCGGAATTAAATATGTTTAATCCTTCCTCTCGCCTGCAGATCGACAGCATTATAGCAGAGCCTCCTGATTCTTCTCCCGACGAGGAACATGCGGTTACGATGCCAGAAGCGACTGAGCAAGAAGAGAGGCCTCGTGTACAAGCACCCACGGATACCAAAGAGTCTGGAGCGAAGGCATCTGAGTACTTGTGGTATGGCAAGATACCACGTTCATTGAACCGGCCAGAGATTCCCCAGACGGCGGAGGTATGTGAGGTATGTGTGAAGGTTCTAGTGCCCTCTTCGGTCCAAACCAGGCTAATGGATATAGCCGGTTATGGACATTACAGGCTCAGGAAGCTTATCCCTCAGTTGACCAAATGTTTCTTAGCGGTGTTTTGTTTTGTTCTCGTGTGTGTTCTCAGTAAGGACCAGTGTACGACCCGACGGATGGTGGCTCCCTTGAACATCGTGAAGAGATCCCAGGGATTAGAGACGTGCACTGTGAGTGTTGCAGTCAAAGAAGGGACCTGGAAGGTGATGGTAGATACAGGAGGTATGAGAAGTGATATTATGAGTGACTGTTTCCGACAGGTTGACACCCCCCGCGTGATAGCTGAGCCTAAATGCAGCGTTATACGGAACGTTGGTCGACCTGACGGTGGCAGAGCGAATGCCATCCTCGATGTATGAGCAGCCCTGTTGGGACTAGGTGTGGGCCTAGTAGAGGAGTATGCTGTGAGTACTGATTTAACGGTCGCTGTCACTCTAAATAATCCAACCCCTGTATTCCAGGTTCCCGTCTCCCTGAAGGACTACCGGACAGGTACCAGAAATGCCGTCTGTAACCAGCCCTCATCGGTGCCACGACACAGGGAAGTGTCGATTCACCCCAAATCGCGTCGATGTCGATCCTTACTCGAGGCATGTGAGATTATGCTCCGGATTGACATCTCGGTGAAGGTGTGGGAAGTTGCAACAGGCAGGTCATTGCCTACCATCTTCAAGTTTCATCTGTGCCAGAGTTTCCCGTTTGGACAGTTCTGTGGACAAGACATCCTCGCCATTCCAGTTCTTAGTGTACGTGAGTCCATTTGGAGTTGTATCCCCGTACTAATTTGGTTTGTGTTTTTCTTTATAGAACCCCAAACCAAATTCCTTTTGGTGGGGAGGTGTTACGGACCCAAGCCCAGCGTCCGAGCACGGAGCAGTGACGACCACGCCATCTGTGGGTCAGCTCCCGAAGCCCCCTCCAAATGGACGGCGCCATCTAGTGAGGACGAGAGATACTGGCCACAAGGGCTAGTTTCCCGTCTTGATCAGCTCATAACACAGCCGCTGCTGACCTCTGGTGAGGTGGAGCTTAGACAGCAAAGCCATCTATGGAGTGGATAGGTGGGCGTTTGTGTCTAAGCCTGTAAGTGAGGTGCCCTAGAGTGTCCCTATTACTGATGACGTGTCCGATTACAGAGTCGACCTGGGACTGCTGAAATGGAAGTTGGATCAGTCTACCCAAGGAAGTCGAAGAGTCTCCACGTGTTTGCTGCAGCAGTTGTGAGTCACCCACCTGGATGAACACTGTGGTGTTAGCCTGCCTGTGACGTGGCAGTTGAGGGATTGTCGTACCCGGGGCTGACTGGTGGAGACGCTTAACCACTGGGGTGTTGTGGTGAGGAGAGTGATCTGTGGGATCACACGAGGCTCCTGACTAGGGCTCGCAACCCTAGTATCGGTCGTGGAGTGGCCTACGCAGCGTTGCTGATTGGAACCTGCCAGCTACAGGCTGGATTTGTGGTTGACGGCCTCCACGACGGTGCCCCCAGTGGAACTGTGATTTGGCTGGCCTGTGGCCAGGGTAGACTCAAGAGAATCGAAAGATTTATCGTGAGGCCACAAGAGAACCAGGACCACTCGTCTTGAACACCGTGAACATCCAGAGTCTTCAGAGGAAGACCACGTTGTATATAATAGTGTTTATACCTCCCCCGTGTGATTAATTTATATATTATTTACGGTGATGGTGATAATTATATTATTAAGTTTTTGCCTTTGTCTCCCTTCCCCTTTAATTTACTTGCGTTACGGAGCACACCCCTTGAAAGCCACTACTAGCTTGGGGCCGGATACCCAAACTCTACTAACATCAGAGAAAGAACCCAGTTGCGACCCGAGAGGGCCGTAACAGACTGTGAAGCAGGGGAGACTGTGAAGCAAGAGAGACTGTGAAGCAAGAGAGACTGTGAAGCAGGGGAGACTGTGAAGCAGGGGAGACGGTGAAGCAAGAGAGACTGTGAAGCAGGGGAGACTGTGAAGCAGGGGAGACTGTGAAGCAGGGGAGACTGTGAAGCAAGAGAGACTGTGAAGCAAGAGAGACTGTGAAGCAAGAGAGACTGTGAAGCAAGAGAGACTGTGAAGCAAGAGAGACTGTGAAGCATGAGAGACTGTGAAGCAGTGGAGACTGTGAAGTAGGGGAGACTGTGAAGCAAGAGAGACTGTGAAGCAAGAGAGACTGTGAAGCAAGAGAGACTGTGAAGCAGGGGAGACTGTGAAGCAAGAGAGACTGTGAAGCAAGAGATACTGTGAAGCAGGGGAGACTGTGAAGCAAGAGAGACTGTGAAGCATGTGAGACTGTGAAGCAAGAGAGACTGTGAAGCAAGAGAGACTGTGAAGCAAGAGAGACTGTGAAGCAAGAGAGACTGTGAAGCAAGAGATACTGTGAAGCAGGTGAGGCTGTGTAGCAAGGAAGACTGAAGCAAGAGAGACTGTGAAGCAAGAGAGACTGTGAAGCAAGAGAGACTGTGAAGCAGGGGAGACTGTGAAGCAAGAGAGACTGTGAAGCAAGAGAGACTGTGAAGCATGGGAGACTGTGAAGCAGGGGAGACTGTGAAGCAAAAGAGACTGTGAAGCAAGAGAGACTGTGAAGCAAGAGAGACTGTGAAGCAGGGGAGACAGTGAAGCAAGAGAGACTGTGAAGCAAGAGAGACTGTGAAGCATGGGAGACTGTGAAGCAAGAGAGACTGTGAAGCAAGAGAGACTGTGAAGCAAGGACTCACTGTGCTGGTTGTCAGGTGGCAGAGGCAGGTATCGTGGCTGAGGAACGCACATGTTGGCCTTCTCCAGGGACGGGATGAAGCCGGCATCTGTTACACAAGTTACGATACTCTAAGATGTATGTTTACTCTATATTAATGGTTCTCTAAATCCTAACTCATACTGTGACATTCGGTTCTGGGTCTGTATACATGCACCTTCACACTGTGTGTACAGGTCTGTACACATGTACTTTCGCACTGTGTGTGTGTACAAGTCTGTATACATGAACCTTCACACTGTGTCTACACACTACACCTGTAACAGCCAATACAGGTCTATGTCTCTACACTTACTACACTTGTACTCGGCGTTTACAGGCCGATGACTGCACGCATACCACATCTGTACACAGTCTATTCAGGCCTATGATTATACATATTCCTCAGCTTAACACAGCCTGTACAGGTGCAAAATATTACCCCAGGACCTAGTCGAGAGTGATCCCAGAGTGCTACAACTATGTGACTCTGGACACCGGTCTATGATCCCAGAGTGCTCCAACTGAGTGACTCTGGACACCGGTCTGTGATCCCACAGTGCTACAACTGTGTGACTCTGGACACCAGTCTGTGATCCCAGAGTGCTACAACGGTGTGACTCTGGATACCAGTCTGTGATCCCAGAGTGCTACAACTGTGTGACTCTGGACACCGGTCTGTGATCCCAGAGTGCTACAACTGTGTGACTCTGGACACCGGTCTTCAAACCATCAATAGGAAGCGGTAAGATGCTTGGTGTGGTGTGATTGGATCTACTCATAACTTATTGTGTTATTTATCACTCCAGCTTTCAGTTGAAGGTTGTTATGAAGTTGGTCCCCGAGACCATAAACAGTTAGTATCTCCTTTTATTATAGTTTGATTATCATAGTATTTAAGATTCTTGTCTGAATATGTTAAATAACAGAATTGTCTGTCATGATTGAATCTTTTCATGCATCTTAACAATAATTAAGCAATAGTTATCAAGATTTTATAATTGAATATCATGTTACAGCTATCACTAAATAATATTAATGATAGTTTAAAAACAATCAACTAATATTATCATACAATAAAATAATAATGATATACAGCTAGGTAACCATCATTTGACTGACATAATTACCGTTAGCTTAATCAAATATTTATAAAGTAATGCAAGAACAATAGTGAGGAATATCCTTGACTATGCTAAAGCTGAGACAGGTTATGTGAACCAGTTTAACTACCTGCATTTGAACTTCTAACTATTATAAATAAAATAATAATAAATCATTTTGTCGGGGGACAGAAGCCAGAGTGTAGTTATACACGCTAGACTTATACCGAGACCTCCCCCCCTAGGGTCGGTAGTACTGACCCCGCCCAGGATGCAACTCCACAACAAGTTGACTAACTCCTGAGTACCTACTTACTCCTAGGTAAACAGACGCATTAGGTGAATGGAAATTATTTTTTTCTCGCCTGGGATTCAAACCTGGAATTCTGAAGTTGCGCCGTAGCTGCCGTGGGGTGTAGACGTGTTGCCTGAGCCCTCCGGTAGTTAGTGGCTGTTCGCCGAGCGGCTGGGGGTGTGGGCGTCCCCACTCTCCCTGCAGTTGCCGCTTGGCTGGTGTTGACATGGCACGCTTGCGATGGGAGGCCTTCTTTCCCCTGTTGTGAGAGTGAACTCGGTGGGCCTGGAGTTTACAGGCCGTGTTGGTTACCCTATAGTTGAGCTTGTCATGTGTGACATGCTCCGTGTCCCGGTGGATGACGTCTACGGAGTTGAGCTGGTAACTGCTCACCGGGTTATTGTTATATTAGTGGGGGAGGAGGTGTACCGTGAGTTTCTTCGCAGCTACGAGGGGCGTTCCGTGTCGCTGCCGGATGGTGCCGGCTCTGTGACCATTACGGACGGTAGTGGTGCCCTGACCAATGTGAGTGTGCATGGGGCGCCCTTGGAGTTTCCTGAGGACCTTCTCCGGAGTAACTTCCAGCAGTTTGGCGCTGTTGTCAGTGTGCGGGTGAACACGCTGTCCTCGGGGAGGTATAAGGGTATGCGTATGAACATTCGTACCCTTGGGATGCGCCTGAGGTCGGACATTCCTTCTTCAGTCCGGCTTCTGGGGTACTACGTTCGGGTATACTATGCCCGGCAACCCCATACCTGTTTTTGGTGTGGCCTGGTGGGGCATCAGGTGCTCTAGGGCTGCAGTCGCTCCTGTGAACCTGTTCCAGGGGGAGGATTTCCTGCCGCTCCCTCTTGGAGTGGATTTCGTGGGCGAGGATGTGGACGTCCCTTTGGCTGATGCGGCTCTCTCTGCATCGCCCGGCGGTCCTCCAGATGATGCGGCCCCTCCTCCGGATGTTACGGTGCCGTCGGCTGATCTTCCTGCTCCTGTCGCTGTCCCAGCTGCTCCCGTGGGTCTTTCGGATGGTCTCAGGAAGTCGTCGACGTCTTCATCTTCCTCGTCTCCTGCTGCTGCGATTGGTCCTGCGCCCTTGCCAGGTGTCACGGCTGTGCTGGGTGCTGGTGGGGCTGCGGAGCATCCTGATGTGTGCGGCCCGGCTTTCCCTGTGGTTGCGGCTGCTGCCATTCTGTGATGGGCATCGGTTCGCACGGCTTGTGAAGCCTGTGGTTCTGGGTGCGCCTCCAGCTCTGAGGATGTGCGGCCGGAGCCCAAGCTTTCCCTGCGTTCTTCTACTGCTTTGGCTGATGTGGAGGATTTCGACGCCAGTGGGCCTTTGGGCGATGATGTGGTGGTCCCGGGTGCTTCGCGCTCTACATCGATGGTGGTTGCTGACGTCCATGTGCCTGCTGATGACAATGTTTGTGCATATGATTTACCTTCTTTTATTTCTTCTGCAGAAGGTTCTCCGCAGTGAGGGGGGAGGTCGCTCCTACGGACCCCTACAGGTGCAACGGTCGGTGGTTGTCGCGGGGTTTTGTGAGGAGCCTCCCGCTGCCCATTGCCCGGCCCCATGAGAAGAAGCACCTCCCTCTCGTCTTGGCCTCCGGCGTGGCGTATGACGATAAGAACCCCTTGCTGTTTGACATTGTTAACCGCGTGCATACTGTTCCATAGAGCCCTTCTTCCGTCTAGGTTCCGTGGGCTCGGTGTTTTGTTGTGGGTGTGCTGGAGTTGATGCCTGATCCTCGTACAGTTCATAATAAACCTGTTCCGGATAACATCATGTTGCTTTGGGAGGCGTATTATGTTCGATTCCCGGCGGCGAAGAGGCCGGTTAAGTATGAGCAGTTTGAGTAGTCTGTGTGATTGGTGTGTGATGGGGCCTGTGGTTTTTTGTGCTATGTGTTGTAAGTATTGTGCACCCTTCAGGCCGGTGTTATGTTTCATTTTCATGACCTTGTTTTATTGTATTTATTGTATTTCTTAGCATGATTTGCATGCAAATATAATAATAAAAAGAACTCCTGAGTACCTACTTACTCCTAGGTAAACAGACGCGTTAGGTGAAAGGAAATGATATATTTCTCGCCTGGGATTCTAACCCGGAATTCTTGATGGTGTGTCGAGAACGAATCCGAGTGTACTACTGTGACCCTAATTAATTAATTTTATTTATATATAGTAATAATGTGGTCAACCTGCCACAGGTAAATGGAAGCAGCTAGAAGCAGCCTGTATAACAGTTCATTTCCAGGCCCAAGCTGAAGGCTTGGCTCACCCAGACTGTCTTGACAACACTCCACAGCTTATCTTACTTATCTTTGTATATACTCTTTTTAGTCCATGCTAATTTAATTTTCATAATAAACAATTTGATTGAGTAGCGATATATTTATACCATTGAGCTAATTAGACAGGGAAAGCAGTTTTTTTAATCGAGAGCGACATTTTCTTAACATATTTTGGTCAACACAGGAAATAACAGGCATAGTGCTGAAAAGCAGGCAGACTCTAGTAAATAGTATCGACATATGCAGGGAGTTAGGTAATAGTGTTAAGAGATTAATTAAGACTACCATAGTATGAAACTGGTAAAGTTTTGGGGTGGATGATTAGACCAATCTGTTAACGTGGGGAAGTTTTGGGATGGATGATTAGACTATTCAGTTGACATGGGGAAGGGATGTGAGTAGTGTAAAAGGAGACTTCGACTGCCTTTTTTTTTTAAAGCCTATCGTAGTCTCCATTTTTTTGTGAATGACATCAACAGCCAGCCATGGTCGCCAAATAAATTTTGATCCCTTAACAATGCTCATATGCTGTCAGCAAATATTTTTCAGTATATTTTCAGAGATTGACTAATTTTTGCCAATTATTTTTGTTTCTGGCTAGTTAATAATTGCATAATTGCATAAAATATTTTTTAATGACTAGCCAAAAGATGATTGATTGATTGATTGATTGATAAAGATTAAGCCACCCTAGAGGTGGCACGGGCATAAATAGCCTGTAAGCCAAAAAGATAGCTTATTTGTACCACTTAACTACTACCATTGATTAGCAGCTATAAGCTGTTATCTTTTTGTAGTCTTAATATAGATGTTACTAAATGACCACGTTCACCTCCTGGTAGTAGTAACACTTGAGGCAGGTAATTAATGCTAATTACTTTCCTTTAATTTTATCTCTCTTACCTAATTTTACATTTCATCATTGTCCAGGGCTATAGTGGTGGTTACCATCTAGCGTGCCCCTTGTGCATACAACAAATTGCACCTTATCAGCACTGACCTGAGCTATTTGGTTATAATCAGTATTACCTCTTTTTTATGTACTAGCTCTCCCTTTACTCTGGTCAACGATGTTTGCTAAGTTATCCTCTATGTGTGCTTACCAGTCGTTCACCACATTGCCCCTTACACGGACTGATCATGGTTACATGATCAGGTATCATCACTATAGCTTGTCTTCTTCATGGACTGATCATAGCTATAAGATCAAGTATCATTACTATAACTTGTCTTCTTCATGAATTGATCATAGGTATAAGATCAGGAATCATCACTGTAGTTTGTCCTTTACAGTGACTGATCAGAGTTTTAAGGTATTACCAGTCACTCGTTTTTTGCAGAACTCAATGGTCACAGTGCCCAAGGGCAATGCCAATTAAACGGCGAATTAACGTCATCTGCGTTGAAAACGTTGAATCAAAGTCACATGATCGTCACTCTAGGATATTGTACCCACTGGTAAAATGACACTAACAATGAAACAATGACTCTAACTCATATTCAATGTAAAGCTCACCTTTCATTTCTGAGTCATTGTAGAAAGGCTTCATTTGCCGACAGGACTCCAGATGAGGCGAGACGGAGACTGGGTGAGACGTCTGGGTAACCGAGAGAAATGTGTTACCAACCGGAGGAGGCCGCTTAGGAACCCCGAAAAAACTGTAATTGTTCAGCTTTATGCAGTAGATGAAGACGGAGGCTAAGGCAGCCATCATCAGCACCAGCACGCACACATTCTTGGGCGTCATTTTGGAGCACCTGCGGAATATTTCAGGGATTTTATGTTTGTCTGTCTTGCACAGGTACAGGTGTAGACAATTTCTGATTCATATTAGCAACTTCTGATGTAGAGAAGCTGTACCTACAGGTGAATAATCATTCATATCATATAAAGACTTCAGTATACAGAGCTTTATGTATACATTCTTTAGGAAACTAATTTTAAAATAAGCATCAGAGGTGAACATATTTCATAGGCCTTTGTTGTGCATGTGCGAGGTGACAAACAACTAGAAATCTCTATAAATTTTAAATGTAATTGTACTGATTTATGTAATTTATTGAAATTAATTATTGATCTCATTTTGTTCTCATAATTAAGTTCATACTAATTATAGGTTAAAAACTAAGCTAAATAAAATTAATTATCATTAAGATTATTTTACTTTACAATTATCATTTGTCTATTTTTTTATATATTCATCTTGAGTCTCTACTGATTTTTTGTTCTCTCCACCAAACTTGTGTATCCTTCATGGCTATCTAGTGATCTTTATTCTACTTCTAATTGTTTAAATTTTTTTGTATACTTGCATTTATTGCTGTGTTTTGCTATAATAATTCTCTAATTATAGCAGACAGTATTTATGTAAGCATTTACCTCAGTGTCTTAGTAAAATCTTGCTCATAAATATAATCTTACCCAGTTATTTTTTTTTTAATTTTTAAATTTAATTGTAATTTGATTTATACATCATTTATTGTAATTAATTACTGAGCTCATTTTGTTTTCTTAAGTTCAAACTAATTATAGGTTCACAACTAAGCTATATTAAATAATTTATTTTTAAGATTATTTTTACTTTACGATTATTATTTGTCTCTTTATTTTTTGCTATATATTATTCTTGTCAGTCTACAGATTTTTTCTTCTCTCTTAACCTAACTAATGTATCCTTCCTGGCTATCTACGGGGATCTTTACTCTACTTCAAATTGTTTCTATTTTTTGTGTACCTACATTTATTGTTGTGTTTTGCATAATTACTTTCTATTTACAGCAGATTTAGTATTTAACTTTTCCTGTAATTGCTTATCTTATTGTATCGTGACATTATTGTATCTATATGCTTACTGATATTGATCCTGATCGAAATCTTCTGTCCCATATCCACACAAGTCAGCACATTGATCATCATTATTGCAGGTATTACACAGCAAATCTTAAAAAAAACAAACTCCTAAATAGTACATGCTTATCAGTTTACAACCAAAATGTTAGGTCACTTGGTAAACGTTTTGATGATATAAATGCACTACTCACAGCACTAGGTACTAAATTATCATTCATCATTTTAACAAAAACGTGGCTAAGTGTTACGACCCTGGGTTCTTCAGTGGAAACCAGAGGTCAAAATTGAACTAAATAAGCTACGTTAGAGTAGCAAAACGCAACTCAATGTGTCTTTGTTTGTATCTTCCCTGCCAGACGTAAGACTATTCTTGTTTCTCAAAGAGCATTTAAAGACTGAGCTGGGGGGTTGATTATTAAATAATAACATAGGCACCAACTATGCTTACTAATACTTTCTAATCATTTGTAAAGTACACCTGAATAAACTTGGTATAGGGCTGCGATACGATTAGTTGAGCAGTTTGCCGGCAGCGAGCCAGCTGGGGGGAAGGAGACTCCATCTTTTTCTGAGCTGGCGTGGTGTGGACAGGATCCTCCTACCCTTCCTCCTCGTTTCCTTATTTCTGTGTCTTGTTCAAGTTAAGTATATACTGTGTACATTATTCAATTTCTGGCATACTCATGTTCTATGTGTAGAGTAGTATATTTTGTGTGTTGTAAGTGTTTTTAGAGGTTATATTACTAGTTATTCTAAAGGGGGTTCCATTGGAACCACGTGGTCCCCCTACCCTAAGCTGACTCTAACTTCAAGTAATTCAATAGTAGAGCTTTACCCTAGCTTGTGTTCAGTGTAAAACCTTGTATCCTGCTTATGTGGACCAAGGCTTTTAACGTAAGGTAGTGTGGTAAAGTTATTATTATTACTGTTATTGGTGTGAATGTATATGGGGGGCTGTTAAGGGGTTAATAAATAAGTATATGAATTATAAGAGTATCGTTCTTCCTGTGTAGGAGATCTTGATCATTCCCTAGACTGACCTTGTTGTGTAGCCAAGTAGTCAGCACTACTTCTAGTTTCCATGGGGGCCGGGCCTTACTGATCTCCCCAAATAGATACATCGCTATTCTGACTGACCTTACCCCTGAATAGCACTAGTTTCCCCATAGCAAGCCCACCAATTATATAACAAGTGGTTGGCCAGTCCAGGAGGAACTTTATAATTGTAAAAAATTAGATTATAATAACTATACCCAACTCTGCAACTTAGCCTGTTATAAAGCCATTCATAACTGCAGGCCTAACAAAAAAGGAGGTGGCACAGCAATATATTACAAAGATACCTTCATCTGCAATAGTGTTATTAGTGATAGAGATGACCTTTGCCAAATTCTCCAGTAAATCCCTTAAATTCTCCCTGACTATCGGTGCCATCTATAGATTTCCTAATACCAACATAGCTTCATTCTCAGACAACGTAAGGAATCTTATCATAAATAACAATCACAACAAAAATCACATCATTCTGGGAGGTGATTTCAATATTGACCTGGGTCTTCAAAACAACCCTCAAGTTGGCTATTTCCGTAACAGCATGCACTCCTGTATGCTAATCCCCACAATCACCAAGCCCACCCGAGTCACTCAAACATCTGCCACTCCCCTGGATCACTTATGGACTAATATAACAGCTCCCTTTACATCTGGGGTAATCTATGACAGAACAACTGACCACTATCCTACCTTCCTCATAGCAAACTTGGACACATCACCACCAGAAAGCAAGAAACTCTCATTCAGGCTACACAGTGAATCAGCTTTAGGCAATCTCTCTAATGCACTTCACAATATCTGGGAATCTGAATTCAATAATACACAGGATATAAACTCCTTAACTAACCTCTCTCTCCAAAACTCTAAGCCTCTACAACATTCACTGTCCCCTCCATACCAAACAAGTAACTGATAAATGAAAAAACAACCCGTGGCGCACAAGTGGCACAATTAAATCAATCAACAAAAAACATGAATATGAAAATAAATTTAGGATTGGCCTAGTTACAAAGGAAGTAGTTAAAAGGTACTCATCAGGGCTTACCAGTATCATAAGAAAAGCTAAACTTTCATATTATGAGACTAGATTTAAAGAAGCAAAAGGCAACATGAAAAGCACATGGAATACCATCTCTAATATCGTAGGAACTAAACAACACTCCCACAACCAGATAACACTCTCTAAGGATGGCCTTACACCGTCAACTGATTTAGAAATGGCGAATGAATTTAATAGCTTCTTTTCATCGGTTGGTGCTAACCTTGCCAGTAAAATCCCACAGACCCAGACACATATCAACACATATCTCTCAGGCAGCTATCCAAACTATCTTCTCCTTTCACAAGTCAGCCCGACAGATGTTGTGTCCATCATACACTCACTAAAAACCAAAGCTGGGAACATCAGTGAAATCCCATCCATTGTATACAAGAGCGCCTCCCATGCCCTTGTGCAACTTATAGCTCTGCTGTTCAACAAATCCCTTGAGTGTCATACCTTCCCTGATATCCTTAAAAAACAAGAGTAACGCCAGTTCATAAAGGAGGTAATCCGGCAGACATAAACAATTATAGACCAATATCAAACCTACCCATACTATCAAAAATATTTGAAAAAATTATCTACAAACAGCTCTACTCCTATCTCGTAAAATTCGACATTCTTAGCCCGTGTCAGTTTGGCTTCCGCTCCCACAAGAGTACCAACGATGCAATTATTAGTCTCCTTGATATAATTTACTCAGCCCTTGACAAAAATGAGTTTCCGATTGGACTCTTCATTGACCTGAGAAAGGCCTTTGATACTGTTAATCACAATTACCTCTTACGTAAACTCCATCATTATGGAATCCGAGGTCATGCACTGGACTATAACCAATCTTATCTTAGTGATAGACACCAATGTGTAGCCATCAATAATATAACCTCTCCCACTCTACCAATAACCGTTGGAGTGCCACAGGGCAGCATCTTGGGACCTCTCCTATTTCTTATATACATCAATGATCTGCCTAATGTCTCTAACATTCTGAAACCTATTTTGTTTGCTGATGATACTACCCTCATCTACTCTAACCCAACCCACATACACTAAATAATGTGGTTAATAATGAACTAAAAAAAAGTCCACTTATGGATGTCAAACAACAAACTAACACTTAACATAGAAAAGACCTACTACATCTTATTTGCAAGCAAATCTACAAATGCAATTCAGCTTCAGATAGATAATGTAAACATTAGCAATAAAAATGATGGAAAGTTTCTTGGCCTATTCCTAGACAAGAGACTCAACTTCAGTACCCACATACAACACAGAACTAAGAAAGTCTCTAAAACAGATGGTATACTCTCCAAAATTAGATATTATGTACCTGACTCTGCTCTCATCTCTCTATATTATGCACTAATCTATCCCTATCTTAATTATGGTATCTGTGCATGGGGTTCAACCACTGCAAACCACCTCAAGTCCATCATCACCCAGCAAAAATCTGCTATCAGAATAATAACAAATTCTGCTTTCAGACAACATACAGCCCCCTTGTTTAACTCCCTAAACATGCTAAACATAATCTCACTCCATAAATTCTCTTGTGTCAACTACATTTACAAAACCCTGTTCTTAAATGCAAATCCTGCTCTGAAACTCTCCCTGGACAGATGTAATTGGACCCATTATCACCACACCAGAAATAAATATCTGTTTGATATCCCCTTACCTTACCTTACCTTGAGGTGCTTCCGGGGCAAAGCGTCCCCGCGGCTCAGTCGTCGACCAGGCCTCCTGGTTGCCGGACTGATCAACCAGGCTGTTGGACGCGGCTGCTCGCAGCCTGACATATGAGTCACAGCCTGGTTGATCAGGTATCCTTTGGAGGTGCTTATCCAGTTCTCTCTTGAACACTGTGAGGGGTTTGCCAGTTATGCCCCTTATGTGTAGCGGAAGCGTGTTGAACAGTCTCGGGCCTCTGATGTTGATAGAGTTCTCTCTCAGAGTACCTGTTGCACCTCTGCTTTTCAACGGGGATATTCTGCACATCCTGCCATGTCTTCTGGTCTCATGTGATGTTATTTCTGTGTGCAGGTTTGAGACCAGCCCCTCTAATATGTTCCACGTGTAAATTATTATGTATCTCTCCCGCTTGCGCTCAAGGGAGTACAGATTTAGGCTCTTTAGTCGGTCCCAATAGTTTAGATGTTTTACTGAGTGGATTCTAGCAGTAAAGGATCTCTGCACGCTCTCCAGGTCAGCAATTTCTTCAGCTTTGAAAGGGGCTGTCATTGTGCAGCAGTACTCCACTCTAGAGAGCACAAGCGTTTTGAAAAGTATCATCATCGGTATAGCATCTCTGGTGTGAAAAGTTCTTGTTATCCAACCTGTCATTTTTCTTGCAGTTGTGACGGCTACTTTATTGTGGTCTTTAAAGATAAGGTCTTCCGACATGAGTACACCCAGATCCTTTACATTGCCTTTTCGTTCTATGTTATGATTTGCCTGAGTTTTGTACGTGGTTTCCGTTTTTATATTTTCATTTTTTCCATAGCGCATGAGCTGGAACTTATCTTCGTTAAACACCATATTATTTTCTGTAGCCCATAGAAAGACCTGATCTACATCTGACTGGAGGTTTGCCGTGTCCTCTATGTTGCCTACTCTCATGAAGATCCTAGTGTCATCTGCAAAGCATGATGCAGTGCTATAGGTTGTGTTCTTGTCTATGTCCGATATGAGGATGAGAAAAAGTACTGGAGCAAGCACAGTACCCTGGGGGACTGAGCTCTTCACGGTTGATGGGCTGGATTTTATTTTGTTGACTATTACACATTGGGTTCTGTTGGTCAGGAAATTGTAGATCCATCTGCCTATTTTTCCGGTAATTCCTTTTGAACGCATTTTATGTGCAATAACACCATGGTCACATTTATCAAAAGCTTTTGCGAAATCTGTGTAAATTACATCAGCGTTTTGTTTGTCTTCCATAGCATCTAATGCCATATCATAGTGGTCCAGCAACTGCGACAGGCAAGAGCGCCCTTTTCTGAAACCATGTTGTCCGGGGTTATGGAGATGCTGTGATTCCATGTATTTTGTGATCTTACTTCTTAACACTTTCTCAAAAGTCAAAGTTCCCCAGAGTCAAACTTAATCTCAGTAAACACTCTATGCAAATAAAGGGACCTAGTCTATGGAACTCACTCCCTATTGAATTGAGAAGCTGTCCAACTTTTGCATCATTCAAAAATAATACTATAAAGTACCTATTTTCATCTTCATAGTCTTTTACCTTTTGCTTTAAAATTGCACTGTATCTATTGCTACCTAATCTCCCAATCTTTATGTACCCAATCCGAACATCTTTACCATTGTGATCATTGCTGTCTTCTTATATGTGCTATCAATCTGCTGTATGGTGTCTATTAATCTTGTTTAAATTACTAATCAAGTTGTCAATGTAATCAATCAGAGCTTTAATATACCAATGTGCTTTAATATACTTATTAATCTCTCTCATCTCATTTTTTTCTTGCAATGTATTTGTTATCATTTTATTAATTCTACTAGACTTTACCTACTAAAAATTATCTGTTAGATTAAGAACCTGGCCGAAACGCTGCGCGTACTAGTGGCTTTACAAGATTGTAAATACTATGTTATGTATTCTCACAAACCCAATGTACCTTCTTGTATATAAATAGATAAATAAATAAATAAATAAATAAATAAATAAATAAATAAATAAATAAACAGGAAGGCTTTGGAAAATATAAATATGTTTTGCCCTAACATCGTAATGAAATTATTTAGCGAATATATAGTGCTTGAAAATGATAGAAATATGAAAGCCCTATGAACTAGTTAATAGGGGATATTTAAGTAAATAGAGGAAAAATGACGAAAGCATTGGAACCAAACAGTTGACATGAAGAGAGAGAGGAAGGCGGCGATGTGATAATAATGGAGACGGGATGGGACTCACAAGATCCCAAGTTATGTTATGATCCCATGTTATGGGAAGACACTCGTCTCTTCCCCAGTCCACGGGGTCTAGTGTAAATTTAAATTCATAACGTGGTGCTTCTCATTAATGTGCCTTAGACTATGGGAAACAGTCTATGATTTTTAACTTGTGTGTAGAAGGCAGGTCATTGCCCCGTGTTACACACCTGGAACCTTGCCCTATGTTACACACCTGGAATGTTGCCTCGTATTACACACCTGGTGCCCCATGTTGCACACCTGAAATGTGGCCTCGTGTTACACACCTGGAACGTTGCCCCATGTTACACACCTGAAAGGTTGCCCCATGATACACACCTGGAACTTTGTCCCATATTACACACCTGGAACATTGCCCACAGAAAACAAGCACTAAATTGAAGCATCATAGTTGTGCAGTTGCTCAGGAGAGTGAGTATCTAGACCTCCTGGAGGGGGACGCCCTAACGGCTTCTTGTTGTCTTGCTCGCCTAGCGGCTTCCATCTCTGAGGTCAGTGGTTCTACGGCCGCTGACACTGTGTTTTACTCTCATTCTCTCACAGGAGTAAGAGTTGAAATTCAGGGAGTGCCTGAGGTAAGGGATGTCATTACAGACAGTGAAATGTGTAAAGTGAATGGTACATATGTTCAATCTTACTGGCATGTAGTGCAGGATGATTCTGTTTCATTGTACGTTGCAAATACTAGCAGTGCCGACATCCGTCTCCAGTCAGGCACTCTCGTTGTAGATTGTTGCCATTATTCTTTACAGGAGCGAGTGGTGGATGATGTCTCTGTGGAGCATGGTGTGTGTGATCACACCAGGAGAATGGGGATCTCAACCAGAGGTACAAGCACAACACCTCAATCCTACTGATTTCCATGACTCCATGGATCAACTTTTGGAAATTTTGAAAAAGTACAGCAGTTGTAGCTTTACCAGGAGAATAGTTAGATCTTACACATCTTACTACAAATAAAACTCCCTTGAGCCAGGAACTAGACTAATTTATGTACCAGCTTACCGTTTACCACATTCTCAGAGAGCAGACGCTGATTAACTTTAAGAGGAAATGATTGAGGATGATGTAATACATTCCAGTAATTCGCCATGGAACACTCCATTGATTCTCGTTCCAAAACGAGATGGGACATGGAGACCGGTAATAGACTACCGGAAGCTGAACAGAGTAAATATACCTGACCGTTTCCCACCTCAAGTCCTAAATAATTTGTTGCAAAGCATATTTCGAAAGAAGGAATTCTCAACTTTAGATTTGTTGCAAGGATTCTGGCAAATCCCACTTGATGAAGAAAGTAAACAGTTGACAGCCTTTAAGACGCCTAACGGTCGTTTTAATTTCAAAAGAATGCCATTTGGTTTGCGGAGCAGTCCAATAACCTTTTCCAGGCTCGTGGCGAACCTCTTTCGTTGATTGATAGGTAGTATTCTTCTAGTGTACCTTGATGATCACATAATAATGTATCAAGATATTCAAACTCACTACTAGAACCTTGAGAAAGTACTTGCAAAGCTTGTGGAAGCAAACTTAAGGATAAAACTCTCAATGTACTCATTTTTAATGGGGAAGATTAACTTCTTGGGTCATACCCCTACATATATACACCTTCAAGAATCACCCTGAATGAATACAAAATTATTGTTGCACGTTATTTAGCAACACCACATAATGCAGAAGCCGTGAAACAGGTCAAACGGTCTTGTAGGATTTTATCGATCATTTATTGCTGGTTTCTCTATCATGGCAGTCACACATTACAAGTTACAAAGAAAAGATGAATCCATTGTTTTGGAAGAAGCTCAGTAACCAACATTCAGTAAACTCAAAGCAACATTGATCTTTTCACCGGTTCTTAGGTACCCAGATTTTCTAAATCTTTCACGTTAATCACAGATGCTAGTGATGACGCTTGGGTGCAGCATTACTTCAAACCGAAGGTCACAGAGATCATACAATAGCTTATGATAGCCGCTCATTATCTTAAGAAGTGAAAGATTATAGCACAACAGAACGTGAAGCTTTATCAGTTGCATGTGCTCTTAAACATTTCAGGGTTACATTTTGATTGATTGTTGCCGTTGGAGGCGACTAGGTTATTGTGCACCCCATACTCATCCTGTGAACGGTAGCGCAAAAAGCATTACAGAGAGTACAAAAGGTCTTGAAGGCCTTAACTAAGATTATTACATAAACAATTTCATCTATCCTTCACACCTTATAATTACAATGTCAGCTAGTTACAGAGAATGTTCTATTTCAAGAGCAATATATTAACAGTAAGTCATTACTGTTAATATGTTAATATGTTAATATACGGCTAGCATAAGCTATTGCATGATCTCTTTAACCTTCAGTTTGAAGTAATTTATTGTTAATACCGAAACTGTTCTAAGTAATACAAGTCTTACAGAAGGAATTGAAAAACTGACCTCGGAAGCGTATCAAGTCTGCCTGAAACATGTTCCTTTGAGGAAAGCCAGAAAGAGATCCAACGTAGAAAGAAAACGCAGACGACACTATAAGAAAAGGAAAAAGTAACGGAAATGCTTAAGCAGACACGACTTTCCCGTCAAAGAAGGAATAATTAATATAGGGAGATTGAAGAAATCGAGCGGAAATTGAAACACTCATATCACACTGAAGAAAGGCAGTTAGAACAGAAAGCAATTCAGGATATAAAGAAAAATCCAAAATACTTCTTCACATAAGCGAACTCAAAAGCAAAAACCCCTGCCAGTATTGGACCTATTCGTACAAGTGTAGGTTCATATACGGAGAATGACAAAGAAATTAGTGAAATCCCAAAAACGCAGTATGAGTACATTTTTAGCACTACAATAAACAACATGAAAGTGGAAGATCCAGACAATTTCTTTATGCGGGATATCTAAACCCCTGCATATATAATTGATATCAACACGAGCGTACTAGACTTTGAAAGAGAAATTGAAAACATGCCCATGCTCTCGGCTCTGGGTCCAGATTCATGGAATTCAATATTTATAAAGAAATGCAAAGTGCCGGTAGCACAGGCACTCAGTATAGTGTGTAGGTAGAGCTTGGACACGGGGGGGGGGGGAGATGCCAGATGCACTCAAAGTAGCAGGTATAGCCCCTCTACACAAGGGAGGGAGCAAAGCTTTGGCAAAGAATTATAGACTAGTTGCACTAACGTCACACATAATTAAAGTATTTGAGAGAGTGATTAGGAGTCAGATCACCAATTACATAGAAATCAATGACCTTCACAACCCAGGCCAACATGGATTTCGAGCGGGAAGATCGTGCCTCTCACAGCTACTTGATCACTACGACAAAATCACTGAGGCATTAGAAGAAAAACTGAATGCTGATGTGGTATACACGCACTTCACAAAGGCTTTCAATGAATGTGACCATGAAGTGATAGCACACAAAATTAGGTTAATGGGAATATCCGGTAAAGTAGGACGCTGGATACTCAGTTTTCTGCCATAAAGGACTCAACGAGTAACAGTCAACCATATAAAATCTAGTCCAAGCGCAGTTAAAAGCTCTGTACCTCAGGGTACAGTCCTTGCACCGCTGCTTTTCCTTACTCTCATATCAGATATACACAAAAATACAAGTCACAGCTTCGTATCATCCTTTGCAGATGACACAAAAATCAGCATGAAAATTACCTCAGCTGAAGAATGCTTGACAAACTTCAAGCAGATATTAATAAAGTTTTCGACTGGGCAACAGAAAATAACATGATGTTTAACAGTGATAAATTGCCGGTACTCAGGCACGGTAAAAATGAGGACCTTAAACATAATACAGGGTACAAAACACAATCAAATCTGCCCATAGTAGAAAAACAGCATTTAAAGGATTTGGGAATAATTATGTCTGACGACCTAACGTTTAGGGAGCATAACCAAGCAAATATTGTGTCAGCCAGAAAAATGATCGGATGGATTACGAGAACTTTCAAATCCAGTGATCCCATCACAATGGTTGTACTCTTCTAGTCACTTGTGTTGTCCTGTCTTGAGTACTGCTCAGTATTCACTTCCCCCTTCAGAGCAGGAGAGATCGCTGAAATAGAGGGAATACAGAGAACATGTACGCCATGCATAGACACGATAAAGCACCTAAATTATAAGGGATCGTCTCAAAGCCCTCCAATTCTACTCACTAGAAAGAAGACGAGAGAGATATCAAATAATATACACGTGGAAGATACTGGAAGGCCAAGTACCATATCTACAGAGTAAAATAACAACGTACTGGAGTGAACGATATGGAAGAAAATGCAGAATAGAACTAGTGAAGAGCAAGGGTGACATAGGCACAATCAGAGAACACTGTGTAAACATCAGAGGTCCGCGATTGTTCAACATCTTCCCAACGAGCATAAGAAATATTGCCGGAACAACCGTGGACATCTTCAAGAGGAAACTAGATTGTTTCCTGCAAGGAGCGCCGGACCAACATGGCTATGGTGGATATGTGGGCCTGCAAGCCTCTCCAAGCAACAGCCTAGTGGACCAAACTCTCACAAGTAAAGCCTGGCCCCGGGCCAGGCTTGGGGAGTAGATGAATTCCCAGGACCCCATAATCCAGGTATCAACCAGGTATCAACCATTATACATACATGGTAGGTCTTATCGCTAATACACAATTGTTTGAGTAGTGGTGATATTACAGAGTCATAGGGGAGCTGCTGTTTATTATTAATCTTCACAATACACCACTTGTTTCTTAATCTCAAAGTTTGTTAGATATCTGCGTACATTTCTGGAGTTCAATCCCACATTTGGTTATGTTCCAGGAAAGCAAAATGTTGTAGTAGATGCTTTTTCTCGGAAAGTACCTGCAATTCATGTAGATTCTCCATCATTAGATGCTACAGAAGTTGAGATAGAAGAGAGAACAACAGTTAGTTGTTCCAGCAGTATTAGTACAAGCTGTGTTAAACATTATCCATGATGCTCCTGCAAGTGCACATCCAGGAAAGGATCATACTTTTCAGTGAGGTTGATGGTAGTTTTTATGGCCCAAAATGGCTAAAGAGATTGCTCATTATGTTGACAGATGTTTAACCTGCTTACAGCACAAGAGACAAGTCAGGGGACCAAACCCAGTTTAAGTGTACCCAGCGACTAAAGCACCATGGGAACGAGTATTAATGGATTTGATGATAAGGTTTTCAGAAACAAAAACGGGGAACAAACACTTACTCGTAATGAATGATAATTTTTCCCATTATTGTGAATTAGTTCCTATCCGGGACAAAACAGCAGAAACTATAGCCAATGAATTAAATCGTGATCATAAGCCATAAATCATATAGCCATGATCAAATAATTTGCAGATAAAGTATGTCTAAAGATTTCCTTTCAGACAATGGTCCCGGGTTCAGTAATAATACAATAACTAGTTTATGTGATTTATATAACATTAAAAAATGTAGTATTATGCTATACCATCCAGCAAGTAATGGGTTAGCAGAGCATACTAACAGGAAAGTGTTAGATGCTTTGAGAGTCACTTTGATTTTTAATAACAGTAATTGGGATAAATTCATTCCCTTGGTACAGTGTTCCATAAATTATTCAATTAATGCCTCAACAGGAGACACTCCTCATGTTATTTTTTATGGCACAAATAAGATCCTTCCTAATGAATTGATTAATGTACCCCCTGCTCCTTTGTATAACCCAGTTGATTATGTTCAAGTAAAGCATAGACATATGAAACAAGTTTCCCAAAAAATACGAGAATTCTTGATTAATGCAATAACAGAGTTTATTCGAGCAAGGAATGCACAAGCTAAGCCCAGTAAGATAACTGTTGGATTTGTAGTAAGGTCCTTAACCAATACACATCTGGCCCTATGTACAAGCTAACTAAGAAATTTTTAGGACCATTGAAAGTAATATTGCTTATCAAAGGTATCAAATACAAACTTAAGAATTTGTTAACAACAGAGTATATATATTTGAACACTTAGACCACTTGAAGTATTACAATCCTAGATCCAAGGTTGGTCCATGCCCTAAAGGAAATAACCAATTTGCCAGAATTTTCAGAGTCAGACCCTGAAATAGTTTTTTAATCTTTTTCAGAGGCTGGCCAAGTACATGAACTGGCCAGAGGAGAGTTGGGTGAATATCTTGCAAAGGCAGCTTAAGGGCAGCCAGTTGCCCAGGAAACATTTATAAACATACCTGACAATGATTGTTTTTATTATGTTAAAGTTAGGGAACAAGTTTTAAAGGCATATGAGATTACGCCTGAAGCTCACCACCAGTCCTATCGTAGCCCGAAAGCTTACCCACAACCAACTTCTTACTGAATTTACAAATAGTAAAAAAAAATGAAAACTTGATTCGCTGAGCTAAAGCCGAGACCGTTGATGCACTCGAAAACTTGTTTTTAGTAGAGGGCTTTATAGCTAACATGTTAGAACCAGTGGCACTTAATAGACAGAAAAGTAAAATAATAATAAGTAAAATCCACCAAATTTACACTAACCATCACACTACTAAAGCTATTTTTTTCTAAATTTAACCTATCCCTTTAAATTTTTTATCTACCTATTTCCAACATACAATTACCATGCTGTTTTCCCATTCTAAACGCTATTTCACTCTGGTAGGACTGCTTCCATTTAACGATTTCTAATATCCAGTCACTAGGCATCCTACCCCTATTCTCACCAGCATTCAACTCTCTTAGTACTGTGTCCGTCTAGCTATTTCCAACATTCAATCACCATACATTCCACTCTTTTCTCACACCATTTCACTCATTGTATATCATATTTTATCCTAGTTTACCTTATTATTCATAATTTTTCATAATTTATCTTAATTTAAAATAATTTAAATAAATTTGGGGAAGGGGTTAAAACTGTGAGTTATTGTCAATTTGCATATACATGTTTAAGTGAAATTAAAATGGGCTGTATATAATTTAAGAATAAAATTCTCATATTTGAATTATAGTAGAATTTCAAGATTACATACAGGGTAGCCTTTCCTAAATGTTGTTAGCTTGTAAAGTTTTGGACATAGCAAATAATAAAATTTGCCTACGAATATGTATTGTATATATAAAACCCAGTATGGAATAGGTTAAGTAAAATTTTGTAATAATAATGGTTTGTATTGTATGGATATTGTGAATAATATCACTTTCCTAGGAATATGGTGTAAAATGGAATCCAGACCCAGGAATATGAGGTTACGGTAAGGATATTGGATTGAGTTGATATAGTTAAAATTTAAAATGGCAAAGCATATTGTACACTGAGCCCAATTATTATAGTTTCGCCAAATGAGTTTTGACCCAGGTATTTGAGGTTAGTTCCATGAGGGGTCTAACCTCAACCTGAGGTTAAGTTGATGCTCTGCACAGTCAGAGTGAGAGGGTGTGTTAGCTGGAGCTCCAATTGTGTCTTGACACTAATAATGGAAGTTTTAGTGAGTGGTGCTAGTGAGGGAGCTATGTGAAGCTCTGAGGACAGAATTGAATTCCCTGCGGGAGGAGCTAAGGCAGATTCAACAACGTCGAGGAGAAGCAAAGGAGGAGGAGAGCAGCATTAGAAATTCTTCTTTTTGAAATGTTACATAGGACAGGGGACTTAAGAAAACTTTGACAAGGCTGCTTACAGCTGTCCTAAAGACCTCAAACTCATTCGCCAAGCAAATGAGTTGGAAGACAAGAGCTGTAGGGAGACTGGAGTTCGCTCAAAACGAACGACAACGAAGGGAGTGTTGGTAAAGGAAGTTGCTTAGCGAATTTTGGTTGTGGGAGATTCCCAGCTGAGATATTTAGATAGAGCTTTTTGTGCCGGAGATATGGGGGAACAGGTTAAGGGTTTGCTATCCGGGAGCAGGGATTGAGGATATTGTAATCAACATGAATGATATTATGGTTGAAAATGGTAAAAGGACCCATGATTTGTATCAGTGTATCATGGAAATGATGTTGGACAATTTAGGATTGATGTGCTGATGCAGAAGTTTAAGACAACAATTTAAATAATTAGAAACAGTGGAGGAATCCTAATCAAATCTGGAAATGAAGTTGGAAATGAATTGTTGTCGAGGGCACTTGGTGTCAATTGCCTACTGGAAAAATATTGTAAATCAAATGCAGTTTCATTCATTGATAAGCTGGGAACACGTCTGTGGAAGGAATGACATGTATGCTCGAGATGGGGTGCATTTATCTAGGGCTAGGGTTGTTGTTGTTGCCAATTCATTGGAATCTGTGGTTGAAGGGGTTTGTCTGGGTTTAAACTGTTAGTAGATAGTGATATGGGAACTGATATGGGGGAAAAGAGGCAATTAAAGTATGTGTTGGTGGGGGGGGGGGAGGGCAAAAGGAGTAGGGAACAGGAACAAGAGAGCAAAATTAGAAATCTGTCATATGAATAATAGATTGAGAAGGGCCTTAAAATTGCAATACACTTAAGGTATATTACACGAACAGTAAGAGTCTAAGAAACAAAATAAACGATTTAAATACTCTTGTCTGTACAGAAACAATAGATATTAATGTACTAGCCGAAACATGGATGAATGAAGAAAACAGAACTGTTAGCTGAACATCAAATAAATGGATTTAAACTATTTAATCCAGATGAGATGTAGCCTCAAATAGGGAATCAAATTTGAACCACATACAAAACTATTTGGTTAGAATTAAACGAAAAAGATAAAAATCTTATAATGAGAATTATATACAGGTTTCCAAAGTCAGATGGAATGGAAGCAAAGCATCTATAAGATGAAATATCTAGAGCATCTAGGTCTAACAGTATTTGTGTCATGGGATGACTTTAATTTTAGTGGAATAAATTGGCTTAACAAAACAGGGTATAATAAAGTAGAAGATTTTCTAAAATTAATTGACGATTGCTTCCTTAAGCAACACATTAAGGAACCAGCGCGGGAATTAGTATTTTAGACTTATTGTTAACTATCAGTGAGACAAATTAATTACAACGAAATAGGGAATGAGCTCGGGAAAATTGATCACAAAGAAATCAGATTTGGCATAGAATGGAATAGATTTGTAGGAGAAAATTCAGAGTATAATTACAAATTCAGACCGGGTGGGCCGGTCTCAGAGCGAGACGACAACCTAGCAATAGGTGACGTAAAAAGGGATTTCAATTTGGATTCAAAACATAACTTATTTTAAAATATTTTAAGCAAAGCACAGGAACGTAGTATACCAAACAAATGGAATAGATCGAATAATAATGACCCGAAATGGATAACAAAAGATCTGAGAAAAAAATAGGAAGAACCTAATTGGTAAAAAGAGAGCTTTAGTACAATAGAATTAAGAATGGGGAAGTCAGTTTAGAACTAGACTTCTTCCAACTGGTTAGAAATGGTAAAAAAAAGAGATAAGGAGAGCAAAAAGAAAATATGATGTTCGCCTAACAGGGCAAGCAAAGACAGATCTTAAAGTTCTTTTTTCAATTATATCGAACAATGACAAGGGGAAAAGATAGGTCCATTAATAACTGAAACAGGTCACATAACTGATAATGACGAAGAGATGAGTAGTATCTTTTAATAAATACTTTGTCTCTGTATTTACTAAGGAATAACACCAATATGCCTTCAGCTGAACAAATTTATGTTGGTGGGGAAGATGACACGTTGACTAGTTTAGCAGTTACCAGGGAGGGTGTTATTAAACAAGTAGGGAACTCAAGCCAAACAAATCCCCAGGGCTGGACGAAGTGTTTGCCAGGGTGCATAAAGAATGCAAAGTGGAACTTTGCGAGCCATTGTCTACCATATTTATTAATCATTAGAGACAGGCAGTGTGCCAGAGTCGTGGAGGGTTGCTAATGTGGTACCAATTTTCAAGAAAGGAGATAGATCCCTTGCGTCAAACTATCGACGAATTAGCTTAACGTCTATTGATGGAAATTTGCTTGAAATGATAATTGCCATTCGTCTGATAATCTATATAAATTAAAAATGGAAATGTTCGTTTGAGCATAACCGCTAATCTCCGAAAGTTCTTCACCGATTGCTTTGAAATTTTCACACAACTTCCATTCGCATCCGAGCATGTTTTTATATACATACTATATAGATGTCACATCTGTAACGGTAAAAAAAACATGCTTTCCTGAAAAACCATGTTTTTCATGTGAGGGAAATCTTCGAAACCTCTTTACCGATTGCTTTGAAATTTTGACACAACGTTGCATTCGAATTGGCGCATCTTTTTATATATCTACTATAAACATGCCTCATCTGTGACAGGAAAAAAACATGTTTTTTTTTTTTTAAACAGCGCCATTTGTTGGACGTAAGAGCAACATACACTGTAATCTCAGAAAGATTTTCACCGATTGCTTTGAAATTTTGACACATCGTTGCATTCGAATAGGTGCGTCTTTTTATATGCCTACTATATAGATGCCACCCATGTGACAGGTAAAAACATGCATTTTTGAAAATCAGCACCATCTGTTGCACATAATAGCAACATGCATGCTATACTAAATATGTCACAAATTCCATTTTAATGTTCCCGATTGCATTGATAAATTTTATTTTCATAGATTTCAATTTATTATATTTTTATGAATTATTTTGTGTGACATTGTGTTAGAATTGAGCTATGTTGTTTACCATACCATTCATTTCATAAGTATAACTATAGATGCCACACCTGTGACAGGTAAAACTGTTTTTTCTTGAAAAACAGTGCCATCTATTGCATGTAAGAGCAACACACATGCTATACTAAATGTGTTACCATTCTATTTCAATGTTATTGATTGCTCTGATAAATTGAATTTTCATAGATTTTGATTTATTTTCATTTTGATTTAATTTTTTGTGTGTGAATTGCATTGGAATTAAGCTGTGTTTTTTACCATACCATTCATTTCGCGAGAATAGTTTATTTTTTTATTTTTACATATTTTCATTTCATTTTTTAACTGTTTTTCTTATATTCAGTGATGGGAATATCAGATCACTTGATGTTCCCAATTTTCTGATGGGAACATCAGACCATTTGGGAAGGCATTGGACGAGGGAGTGGGGAATGGTGGGGATGACGAGGGGACGGAAGTGAGAGACGGTGGGGAGGACGAGAGGACAAGGGAGGGGGTAATGGTAGGGAAAGACGAGGGGACGGGGGAGTTTGGGATGATGGGGATGAGGGGATGCGGGAATGGAGAATGATAGGGAGGACAAAGGGACAGGGGGTTGGGGCATGGTGGGAAGGAAGAATGGATGGTAGAGTGGGGGATTGGTGGAGAGGACGAAGGGACGGTGGCGTGGAGAATGGTTGGGAGGCCGAGGAGACGGATGAGAGGGAAATGGTGGGGAAAAAAGGTGAAGAGCCGTGTGCCTCTAGAAAGATAGAGGCACACGGTATTGGGGGTGTTATATTAAGTGGATTTGGGCATGACAATACCAAAGGAAACAAAGAGACAGTATAAATGGATATAAGTCAGAGTGGAAAGATGCTGTAAGTGGAGTCCTCAAGGCTCTGTCCTGGAACCTCTGTTATTAATTATATATAAATGATTTATATTTAGGTTTGAGCAGCAATATTTGCAAATTTGCCTGATGATTTGCAGTTTAATGCTGATAAATGTAAGATTTGAGGCTAGGTAATGATGATAGAGTTACAAGATACGAGCTAGATGGTGTTGAGATTGCAAAATTGGACTACGAAAGGGACCTGGAAGTTATGAGTTGTAAGAATTTCAAACCAAAATATCAATGCATAAATGTTCGTAACAATGCAAATAGGACACTGGAATTTATTTATAGAACCGTTAGTAAT
The DNA here is from genome assembly GCF_040958095.1 of Procambarus clarkii. Classification (NCBI taxonomy): domain Eukaryota; kingdom Metazoa; phylum Arthropoda; class Malacostraca; order Decapoda; family Cambaridae; genus Procambarus; species Procambarus clarkii. The sequence goes on from NC_091151.1 coordinate 29,836,243, forward strand.
AAGAAACCTGGTGTTGTTATCCTAGCTCTTGTTAGGCCCCATTAGATTATGCAGTTCAGTTTTGGTCGCAATGCTATAGAATGGCTTTAAATTCCCCTAGAACACGTTCAGCGTAGGATGACAAAGTTCCGAAAATAAGAAACCTGTCATATGAAGAAAGATTGACAAAGCTTAAATTATATTCTCCAGAAAGGCAAAGAATTAGGGGTGACTTAACAGCGGTATACAAGGCACGAATGAGCATAACAAAGGGGATATTAATAAGGTGTTTAAAGTATCTACACAAAGTAGAACACGAAACATCGAGTATAAATTGGATAAGTTTAGATCTAGGAAAGACCTTGGTAAATGCTGGTTTGGTAACAGGGTTGTTGATTTGTGGAACCAATTACCGCTTTTCATAATAGAAGTAGGATTCTTCGGTTGTTTAAAGCATAGGTTAGACATATATATGAATGAAATTGGATGAATATATATAGGAGCTGCCTCATTAGGGCCAATAAGACTTCTGCAGTTACATTCATTCATATGTTCTTATGTTCTTAGGATGTCCCAAAACAACATTTTCCTAAGAAAATGATGTATTTAGAGGTTAGGCCCTGGTTGGTGTATAAGAAGTCTAAAGTAACACATTACTAAAAAAGATATATGTCAAAATTAGCTGAAACCCAGGTATTAGAGGTAAAGGATCTTGGGTCGAGTTGATATAGGGAAAGTACCCAATAACAACACATTTCTAAAAATATAGTTGCAATATTGATCAAACATGTTAGTATTAGAGGCTAGGGCAAGGTCGCTTTGGTTAATGTCCAAAACCAAAACTTTCCTAAAAAGATGTTGTAGTTGAGGTTAGTTTAGGTTGGGTTCAGATAGGTTAGGTATGGTTAAATGGACAAATCCACAAGGACCGTAATGAGGGTTCGAACCTACAGGATGATCGACTGTGCCACGACATGATTAGAACCCTCATCACGGCCCTTGTGGATTTGTTCATTTGATATATCACACTATTGTGATTTCTGTGTGTATAGGTTACGTTTATCTGGGTTTGGTCATGTAAAAAAATATATGTCTAAGAATATTTGCATAAATTAGCTCTATTCCAGGGTGGACTGTATGTTGGAAACAGATAGACAGAAACAACTCTAACAGTTAAATTTAAATTTATTTGTGTTATGAATAGTTCAATTTAGTTGAGTTTTGCTTTGATTGTTATAATTGTGGTAAATTTGGTAGATTTGACTCAAATTAGACTAAATTTAGTTGGAAATAAGTTTAATTTTGATAAATTTAGTAAAATTTTGCTTCAGTTGTGTTAAGTTAGGGGTTGGTTAGATTAGATTAGGTTATATGATGTTAGGTTGGGTTAGGTTAGGTTTTGTTAGGTTGATATTAAAAAAAGACATATTTCTAAGAATTTATTTAAAAAAATGAGCTGTATCCCAGGGCGGATTGTAATGTTGTTAATATTGACTGATGTTGGAGGTATCTAGATGGAAAGAGCAATAACAGAGTGAAATGGTATTAAATGGAGTAGACTGTGTAGTCATTAGATGCTGGAAATAGACAGACCCAGTATTAACCCTTAGACCGTGCAATACATATATGTTTTTGGGGTATTTTTTTTTTTTTTTTTTTTTTTGGGAGAAATCGTGCATACTATATGACGATGGGAGTAAGTTTACCGAAACTGCGCAATACATATATGGACGATGGGAGTAAGTTTACCGAAACTGCGCAATACATATATAGACGATTAAGGCTCTAGCGCACGATTTTAAATGCACAGCAAGAGATAGTGGCAGCTATAGTCCAGCCACGACACATAGTCACCAGACGCCACCTTGAAAAAAAATTGTGGACAACATTCCCCAGGTGTGAGAGCTTCAGTACTGAGCGAGCCACCAAGGCTGGCACATGCAGCATGAGCTCACAACACCACTGTTCAGCTTGTACCACAGCATCGCCTAAAAATGTCAAAATATATATGGACATGCTATTATTTAACGATGATAGTATTACAGAAGATCCCTGACTGTGATAAAACTGACCAGAATTCTGATAATAGCAGGATTGTGGTGATATTTAGCGCTGTGCTCCATGGTAGGAGGAGTAATGCTGAGGGAGGGCGGGAGGTGATGTCGTCTTCTGACTGTGTGTGGCCACCTTTTATTGATTGGACTAACCATACCAGCTTAGTGGTTCGCTATGGTGAACACAAATTTAGATACTTATATATTACGTGTGTATACAGTGTAATAACAGCAATAGGAGTATGTTGGGAGCCGCCACTTTGGTGAGGGAGGTGCGTCGTCTGCATGACATGTCATGTTGTTTACTGGTGGCCACTATGGTCTTTGGGCACCATACCAGCTTATTTGTAGAGGTATTGTGAATAAAACATGTAGAAACCTATATTTAATGTGTGTATATAGTGTAATAACACCACAAACAGTATTGTTGGAGGAGAAATATTAGTGCATCTGGCATTAAACCAGTGAGGGCAGCAGCCACCAGCTGACTGTGTGTGTGTACCTACGTCTCTTATTGCCTGAACTCACATACAAGCTTAGATGTACAGTTATGGTGAACAAAACATGTAGATACTTATATATAATGTCTGTGTTTAGTGAATAAAAGCAAAAACAGTATGATGGGAGGAGAATGTTGGCGAGTGAGGAGGTGAGTGAGGGAGTGGTGGCGAGTGTCTGGCTGGCTGGTGAGTGGTGGCCACTCTTCGTTGCTTTTTGACTCACAATACCAGCTTAGTGGTTCTTTATGGTGACCAAAACGTGCAGATACTTCTGTATAACCTGTGTATATAGTGTAATAACTGCAAAATTATTTGTTTATTGTTTAATGAACATAATTGAATCACTAATATGCACACCATAATTTTGAGTATAGCGATGTTTCACATATTTTATTATATAAATATATCACAATACACACTATTGAATAATATTACTGCAAAAGGCAAAGAAAAAATCAATCAGAGAGATTGAAATAATTAGGAAGTAATATCTTTGTGGCAACTCCCGCCTGACAGCTTGGGCGGAGCAGACCTCGTCCAGTGGAATGGTATTAAGAATGAAGCAGTTAATGCAAGAACTGCACATTGAAAATAGTTGGTCGGACATACCATTAACAGACTTGAATGGTATTAAGAACAGTGGATAGGCTACGTGAAGACTGTATGCTGGAAATACTTAGATGGAGTCAGCACTAACAGAGTTGAATGGTGTTGAGACCAGAGTAAGCTGTATGGCAACTGAATTTTGGAAATAGCTGGACAGAAGCAGCTCTAAATGAATGAAATTGGGTTAATTAGGTGGCAGACCATGTGTGTGGACTGTATGTTGGAAATAGTTAGATGGAAACTGATTTAACAGCGTGAAATGGTGTAAAGAATGAGTGTATACATGAGGTGGAAAATAAATGGATGTTAAATAAGGCTAAATTTAGATGGGATCGGTTAAACTTGTTAACTTTAGTAAAATTTAGCTTTGGGAGTGTTATAATTAGGGTAAAGTTTGATAAGATTGGAGAAATTGAGTTAATGTAGACAAAATTTATAAAGGACTGGTTTAATTTTTTTTATATCTAGTAAAATGTGGCTTTAGTTGAAGGAGGTTGAGCTTGGTTGGGTTAGGTTACGTTAGGTTAGATTTGGAAAGAATTGGTTAAATTTGGCTAGACTTAGCTTCTCTTGGAACAAATTAGGATGAAATGGATTACGTTAGGTTTTAATTATCATTATTGATTATCATATGTTCAAATGGGACCTCATAGGTTTGGATAAGTATTAAAAATACCTTTAATTTGGTAATATATAGCAAACTGTAGCTTAGGATAGTATAATATTGGGAAGGATAGGCTAAAATGATCTTTGGGTAGCACCTGTTAGAATCAGTTTGGATAGGTAAATTAGATTTAGGTAGACTTAGTTAAATTTATATTCTGTTAACATAAATTTAGTAAGATATAGTAAATTTCCTTACATTTGGTTGAATTTAGGTTAAATTTGGGTAAGTTTGTGTAGGGAACCTAAAAACGGGTATATTTGCTTAATTTTTTTTGGATTTAGTAATACACTACTCTGTGTGTACTACTCAGGGTGTACTACTCTTGGTGAACTACTCATAGTGTACTAATCAGAGTGTACTACTCAGGGTGTACTTCTCAGGATGTTCTATTCAGGGTATACTACTCTGGGTGTACTTCTCTGTGTGAACTACTCTGGATGTACTTCTCAGTGTGAACTACTCTGGGTGTACTACTCATTGTGTACTACTCTGGGTGTACTTCTCAGGGTGTACTACTTTGGGTCTACTACTCTGGGTGTACTTCTCTGGGAGTACTACTCAGGATGTACTACTCAGGGAGTCCTACTCTAGGTGTACTTCTCAGGCTGTATCAGGCTGTACTACTCAGGGTGTACTACTCAGGGTACATTACTTAAGGTGTACTACTGTGGGTGTACTTCTCAGGTTGTACTACTTAGGGTGTACTAATCAGGGTGCTTTACTTAGGGTGTACTACTCTGGTTGTACTATTCTGGATATACTACTCTGGGTGTACTATTCTTGATGTACTACTCAGGATGTCCCTGTACTGAAGGGGATGATCATAGAGCGACAAAGAGGGACGAAAAACGACATGCTTCCGAGTAAAAGTCATTGCGTAAGTCTTAGACGTAGAGAACCTGAAGCCATGACAGGTGTTCCAAACCACATGGCATTAAGCACAACTGAAGCTGCCATTGAGGGAGAGGCGAATCATCACCCCTCGTCGACATGAAGAGCGGAGAAGACACCAGAAGGAAGAGAGGAAAGAAGACCATTGAGCATTGAGGGCAACTAGGAAAAGAGTAATGCTCAAGACACTACCTGGGGGTACACCGTCATATTGCCGGAAAGTGGCAGAGAGAGTGGTACAAAGCCTAACTCGAAAGGAACGACGAGAGAGGAAGCTTTGGAGAAAGAGAGGGAGATTACCCCGAAGGCCAAATTAATGAAGTGGGGACAGAATATGATATCTCCAGGTGGTAAGTAAGTAATTATCAAAAGAAGGCGCCAAACCGGGAAGGCTATTAAGCACCATCAAATGTGCCGAATAATCAGAGGGCGCTAAATATCACCAAGGATATCAATACGAGAACAGAAATGCATAAGGCGAACGATATCAAAAGTATCCGATTCACCAAGAAAACTATCGAGGGACAAGTGACTGCGAGGGACGTCGGAAAGCAAGATACACATGCTCGTCCTGGAAATCAGGACATTCAACTAGGATATGCACGACCATAAGAGGGACAATGCAATTTGTATAATAAGGAGCAGGGCTGCGCTCCATTATGTGACCGGCGGTTAAGCGTGTATGGCCAATACGCAACCTCACCAGAGCCATTTCCCATCGCCGGTTACGGTAGTAGGAGGAAGGCCAAGAGGAAACACTACTCTTAAGGGTACGGAGTTTGTTACCAGTAACAGGAGACCAACAACCCTGGCAATGGGCAATGATGGAGGAATGAATAACCGGGTAAAAGTCGGAATAAGGAACACCTTTACAGGGAGATGGGACAAAGTGGATAGCTTCTCTAGTGGCAGCATCAGCACGCTCATTTAAAAAAAAAAACACCAATATGACTGGGAACCCCAGCTAAGCTCAACAGATTTAAATTTACTAGAGATAAGAAACAGCCAATGTTGAATCTCGATGACCACCGGATGGACAGGATTAAAGGACCCATGAGGGCACTACGAGAATTAGCTACAAGCACAAAGGAAGATTGACAACGAGAAAGCAGGAGACGGAGAGCATAGAGAATAGCATAAAGTTCCGCTGTGAAGATACTAGTCTCCGTAGGGAGGCGACATATAAATGTGGTCAGGAAAAACAACAGAGTAGCCTTCACCGTTCGCAGACTTAGACCCATCGGTGAAGATATAAACGGAGCGGGAGTATGAAGAAAAGTGCTCAAGGAAAAGGCGTTTCAGAATCGTAGGAATGGTAAAAGCTTTAGTGATGTGGGTCAAGGATGTACAAAACTTCGGAAGGGGAACCCTCCACGGGGGAAAGGAAGGAACAATACGAGGAGAAACATTAGAAATACGACCTGAAAGAGAATTCTGTATGCGAGATAGCCGGACAGAAAGAGGGAGGTGGTGAAGAGAAACAGGAGCTACAGGATTGGTAAAAGTCAAAGCACGACAGAGGCGAGAGGAAGGACGTTGTAAGGACCGTGCAAGATAGCGAAGACAGTCGCGATCCCGGCGGTCTCAGAGAGATAGGAAGCCAGTGTCAACATACAGGCTGAGAGCGGGAGTCGAACGAAAGGCACCAGAACTAACGAGCAACCCAGTATGGTGCAAAGCATCAAGACGGCGAAGAGGAATGTAAGGAGAGGAGCGTGCGCCTATCCGCCCCCCAAGAAGTATACGACAAAACCTTAAGGAGGGTAAGGGCCTTTGAGCATTCAACTTGGAGGTAAGAGATATGGGGCGACCAAGACAAACGAATGTCAAAGATTAATCTCAAAATTTTATCGGAATCCCTGTACACAAGGCGATGACCATAAAGCGACAAATAGGGACGATGAACGACATGCTTCAAAGTAAAAGTCATAGCACAAGTCTTAGACGTAGAGAACTTGAAGCCATGATCGGTGGCCCAAGACGACACGGCATCAATCGCAAGTTGAAGCCGCCGTTGAAGGAGAGGCGAATCATTACCCCGACAGCAAAGGGTAAGATCGTCGACATAGAGGGCGGAGAAGACGCCAGAAGGATGGGAGGAAAGAAGACTATTGAGGGCAACTAGAAAAAGAGTAGTGCTCAGAACACTACCTTGGAGTACAGCCTCATATTGCCTAAAAGGGGCAGAGAGAGGGGTACCAAGCCTCACTCGAAAGGAGCGACGAGAGAGGAAACTTTGGAGGAAGAGAGGGAGATTCCTACGAAAACCAAAAGAATGAAGACAGAATATGATACCCCAGGTGGTGTCGTGCGTTATGGTGCGGGAGGAGAACAGTGACAACACTGGCATTTAACCGAGCGTTCTTGGCGACTCGAACAGGGGTCTTGCCAATGCAGGATAAGGTGGCCAAGCGGATGGCTGCATCCTGAGAAGGAGCAGCAAAGACACGTGTACCGAGACTGGTGGTGTTGAAATTAACAGAGGCATCTACAGAATCAACAAGGTGCCTATGAAGGGAAAAATCGTCAGGAGAAGTAGAATCTAAATGATGGATGTCAGTGTACTTAGTCCACGTAACAGGACCAAACAAGGCATGGTACAAAATAGTATGGGAAGGGAGCATACGAGAGCGGTCGTGGCGGGGACGGCGGTGAGAACCTTTAGAGAGAGAGATGGGTCATAAGGCGCAGTAATCACAATAAGAGATGGAGCCGTGCGAGGGGACGAGGCGGTCACCACAGAGGGCATGGGGCTCGACCCTACCACAGAGGAGGGAAGGGAGCAGAGAGGAGTAGTCCGGTCTCGGCCCAAACCGGGCCCTTGTAGCGGGGGCTACAGAGCCCGGTCTTCCAGTACAGTCTGACTCAGGGGCCTAGTTGCCCACCCCATGAGCCTGGGTAAGAGAAGTCGTGTCGTCATCAACGCATCAATCATTCTAAAGGTATGGAACCTGGAACCAAGGGATAACACCTACCAGGGAGGCCGAAAACGCCTACCAGTGCAGGAAGAGTGCATCATCCCCAGCGGTGCTCCCCCTTTTCAACAGGGGAGTCCTACTACATCGTTCATTCTCGCACACTGGTACCAAGACCCCATTCCCCTTATTGCCCTAGCCTGGACACCCAACCATCCACTAAGGGCGGCCCCTCCAGCAGGTGGTCCGATAGCCCAAAAGACCCCTACGTGGGGCCCTTCTGCACGTACACCACCCAAAATGGGGCAGGATAGGGGGCAAAGACAACCCTCAACGGTCCAAGAGTGGTATACGTGAACCCCTCACCATGATATGGAGACACCACGGAGGGGAAAACATTACCAAATGTCAACAGAATTGCTCCACAGTAGAAAAGGAAGCTTCGTCATTATTACTAGCTGTAAAAAAATTGACATTTATGTATCAGCCAATACTGATGAAGTGTGTACTGACCACAACCCCTTAACATTTATTGCTAGCATGAAGAATTCCAATCAGAGAATATTAAGGTAGTCTTTATTATTGCAAGAGGGCAATAATAATAAACAATCTGGTCATCAAACATATTCCAGGAAAATTAAATGTAGTAGGAGATGCACTTTCTAGATTGCCAAAACCTGGGGTGACTTAGGGTTGTACTACTGTACAGAGATGTATATATTATTGTGTCTAATGTTTATTATATCATTTATTGTTAGTTTAAAATTATTATCAAATCTGTTTGAGGTGTTAATTGTATGTGAAAAAAAGTTAAATTCAATAATGAATTTCTAAATTTTTCTCCGTGGCTTAGGAGGGGTGTTATGAACCTTACCCCCTGTGGAGGTTAGTTTCAATTATAAATTGTTGGTGGACACAGTGGAAAATGTTTGACAGGAATGAATCTACAGCTGATATATGGGAGGCCGCGAGTCACCAGAAATACTCCGCCAAGTAAAGTAGTGTCTTCTCAGCTATACGAAGGAAAATGAACTCAATCAAAAAGCATGCATATGGAATATGGTAAATAAAGTTAATAAAGGGTTTGATTCAAAAGTAAAGAATAGAGTATAAAGGGGCGATGACGCAAGAGAGGTGGACGCCATCTTGACATGAGGGAAGGTGGATCGTTGACGACCAGACGTTGCTAACTGAAGGTTTCTATCCGGCCGTACAGTCAGATAATCCATCATTACCTGGTATCAGGGTTGCAGGATAGGGTAGAGTAGTAATACAGTCTTTGGTTATGTTTTATAAGAGAGAGTCCAGGTTTCCTAGAGGTTTATATATGTGTCACCTAGTTGTGTTTGCAGGGGTTGAGCTTTGCTCTTTTGGCCCGCCTCTCAACTGTCAATCAACTGTTTACTAACTACTTACTCTGTTTTCTCCCACACCACACACATACACACACACACACACACAGTTCTTTTGTCTGACTTAACGGCTTAACTCATCACATTATTTTGAAATGAATTGCTGCATAGCCACATCAGGAGAAAAACAACAGTAAAGGAACAGGTTATGAAATTAAGGATAGGGGCAGAAGGATTCACTACAAACGACAAGGAAGTGTGTGAGGAACTGAATAAGAAATTCCAAGAGGTCTTCACCTTAGAGCAAGGAGAAATCCCAGAGATAAGAGAGGGAATAGCTAACCAGGAACCACTGGAAGAGTTTGAGATTACCAGCGGGGAAGTAAGGAAGTGTTTACTAGAATTGGATGTGACAAAGGCTATAGGCCCAGATGGAATCTCCCCTTGGATATTAAAGGTAGGAGCAGAAGAACTGTGCCTCCCGCTCTCCATAGTGTATAACAAATCACTGGCAACAGGGGAACTGCCAGATATTTGGAAAGCAGCTAACGTAGTCCCGATATACAAGAAAGGGGATAGACAGGAGGCACTGAATTACAGGCCAGTGTCCCTAACCTGCATACCATGCAAGATGATGGAGAAGATTGTGCGAAGAAAGCTAGTGGAGCACCTGGAGCGAAAGAACTTTGTAACACAGCATCAACATGGATTCAGGGATGGCAGGTCCTGCCTCACAGGGTTACTTGAATTCTACGACCAGGCTACAAAAATAAGGCAGGAAAGAGAAGGGTGGGCAGACTGTATATTTTTGGATTGTCAGAAAGCCTTTGATACAGTGCCACACAAGAGGCTAGTGAAAAATCTGGAGATGCAGGCTGGAGTGAAAGGGAAGGTACTCCATTGGATACAGGAGTACCTAAGTAAAAGGAGACAACGAGTCAGTGTGAGGGGTGAGGTCTCAGATTGGCGAGACGTTACGAGTGGAGTACCGCAGGGGTCAGTCCTTGGACCTATACTGTTTCTGATATATGTAAATGATCTTCCAGAGGGTATAGAATCGTTTCTCTCAATGTTTGCCGCTGATGCAAAAATTATGAGGAGGATTGAAACTAAGGACGATAGTAGGAGGCTACAAGATGACCTAGACAGACTGAGGTTATCTTGAGGTTATCTTGAGATGATTTCGGGGCTTTAGTGTCCCCGCGGCCCGGTCTTCGACCAGGCCTCCACCCCCAGAAAGCAGCCCGTGACAGCTGACTAACACCCAGGTACCTATTTTACTGCTAGGTAACAGGGGCATAGGGTGAAAGAAACTCTGCCCATTGTTTCTCGCCGGCGCCCGGGATCGAAAATTTGCAAGCAGCCTTAACAATCTGGGAAGCAGCAGAGTTAATGTGTGTCATGCAAGACAATAATGCATTAATCAACCAGCAGTTGACACGAGTGACTCCAGAGGGCGACTGTGACAATGACGACGATTATCTTGAGGTTATCTTGAGATAATTTCGTGGCTTAGCGTCCCCGCGGCCCGGTTCTCGACTACGCCTCATTTTTGTTACACACCCCCTGGAAGCAGCCCGTAGCAGCTGTCTAACTCCCAGGTACCTATTTACTGCTAGGTAACAGGGGCATCAGGGTGAAACTCAGCTCATTTTTGTTTCTGCTTCCACCGGGGATCGAACCCAGAACCTCAGGACTACGAATCCAAAGCGCTGTCCACCCAGCTGTCAGGCTGAGTGAATGGTCCAACAAATGGCTGTTGAAGTTCAACCCGAGTAAATGCAAAGTAATGAAAATAGGCAGTGGAAATAGGAGGCCAAACACAGGATACAGAATAGGAGATGAAGTACTTAATGAAACGAGCAGAGAGAAAGATCTAGGAGTTGATATCACACCAAACCTGTCTCCTGAAGCCCACATAAAAAGAATAACGTCTGCGGCATATGCGAGGCTGGCTAACATCAGAACAGCGTCCAGGAACCTGTGTAAGGAATCATTCAGAATCTTGTACACCACATATGTAAGACCAATCCTGGAGTATGCGGCCCCAGCATGGAGCCCGTACCTTGTTAAGCACAAGACGAAGCTGGAAAAAAGTCCAAAGGTATGCCACTAGACTAGTCCCAGAACTAAGAGGCATGAGTTACGAGGAAAGGCTGCGGGAAATGCACCTTACGACACTGGAAGACAGAAGAGTAAGGGAAGACATGATCACAACCTACAAAATCCTCAGAGGAATCGACCGGGTAAACAAGGATAAACTATTCAACACTGGTGGGACGCGAACAAGGGGACACAGGTGGAAACTGAGTACCCACATGAGCTACAGAGACGTTAGAAGGAACTTTTTCAGTGTCAGAGTAGTTAATGGATGGAATGCATTAGGCAGTGATGTGGTGGAGGCTGACTCCATACACAGTTTTAAATGTAGATATGATAGAGCCCAGTAGGCTCAGGTATCTGTACACCAGTTGATTGACAGTTGAGAGGCGGGACCAAAGAGCCAAAGCTCAACCCCCGCAAGCACAAATAGGTGAGTACAAATAGGTGAGTACACACACACACACACACACACACACACACACACACACACACACACACACACACACACACACACACACACACACACACACACATGGATGGGATTACAAATAAAACAAGTGAACTCGGAGAATGGGCACTAGAAGAAAACTCAGACATAATAGCACTCACAGAAACAAAACTAACGAAAATCATAATAAACGTAGTGTTTCCACATGGCTACTATGTAGTGAGGAAAGAGAGAGAAGGGAGAGGAGGAGGTGGTGTAACCGACTTGTAAAGGTGGTGTTTACAAACGAAACCACAAAGGAGGACATTCTCGAAAGGAAGAGTCGTCTGCAGCATATGGAGGGATACAAAAAAGTATTCCTGCAGAGGGACAGGACGAAGGAGGAGAGAGCCAGGGCAGCAGAGGCAAGGAGGAAGCGCAGGGAGAGAGGAGCAAACCAGGAAATCACAGCCCTCAACACAACAGTCCCAGAGACAAGAGGAGAACCCAAACCAGCATCCCAGCAACACCAGAGGGGGGGGGGCCACACCACCACCCCCCTCTGCATAGAAACCCTCCCTTCCCCTCACCCTACCTGCCCCCACCCAACCCTCCCTCCCAACCCACCCATTCTGACCCTGACACCCCTTCCCCATTCTCATCATGTCCCCCCTCCCACCTTTTTCCCCCTGTCCCCCCTCCCCCATCATCCCAGACCCTCCCTATCCCTCCTCCCCCCTCACTGCGTATCCTCCATGTCCCCCCTACCTCCTTAACCCACACCCTACCTGTCCCCCCTTCCCTTCAACCCCCACCCCCCCACCCCAAAATCCTCTGAGACCCTGCAAACCACCTCACAGATCCTCTCACCCATGGAACAGCTTCCCACTCCAGCAGAATGCTTGCCAAGAAAGGGACATGAAAATGAACAGAAGAAAGTGAGCTTCAAGGCGATGTACACTAACATAGATGGGATTTCAAATAAAACAAGTGAACTTGGAGAATGAGCACTAGAAGAAAACCCAGACATAATAGCACTCACAGAAACAAAGTTAACGAAAATCACAACAAACGCAGTGTTTTCCACAGGGCTATTATGTAGTGAGGAAAGAGAGAGAAGGGAGAGGAGGACGTGGTGTAGCTCTGCTACTAAGAGAAGGTTGGAGTTTCGAAGAGATGGTAATTCAGAACTGTGAAGGTTTCAGTGACTACATTTCAGGCACCATAGCAACTGGAGGACAGAAAATTATAATAGTAGTCATATATAACCCCCCATCAAATGACAGAAGACCCAGACAGGAATATGATAGAAACAACTTGGCCACCATCAATATAATAGAGAGAGCAGCTTCTGTGGCTAGCAGGAACGGATCCAGACTTCTAATCATGGGAGACTTCAACCATGGGAAGATAGATTGGGGGAACAGAGACCCACATGGAGGCCCAGACACATGGAGAGCTAAGCTGCTGGATGTGACAACAAGAAACTTTCTAAGTCAACACGTCAAGGGACCGACAAGAATGAGAGGAGGGGATGAACCAGCCTTGCTTGATCTGATATTTACCCTAAATGAGTCGGATATAAGGGAAGTTAAGTTGGAAGCCCCCTTGGGAATGAGTGATCACAGTGTATTGAGCTTGAGTACCTGGTTGAGCTGGGAATTATCACCCCCAAAAAGAACTGGGAACCAAAGGGCTGGCGTACCGAAAGGGAAATTATGAGGAAATGAATAAATTCCTATGGGATATACATTGGGGCACTGTTACGGACTCGAGCCCAACGTCCGAGCACGGAGCAGTGACGACCACGCCATCTGTGGGTCAGCTCCCGAAACCCCCTCCAAATGGAGGGCGCCATCAAGTGAGGACAGGAAATACCAGCCACAAGGGCTAGTTTCCCATCCTGATCAGCTCATAACACAGCCACTGCTGACCTCTGGTGAGGTGGCGCTCAGACAGCAACGCCATCTATGGAGTGGATAGGTGGGCGTTTGGGTCTGAGCCGGTAAGTGACGTGCCCTAGAGTGTCCCTATTACTGATGACGTGTCTAATTACAGAGTCGACCTGGGACTGCTGTAATGGAAGTTGGATCAGTCTACCCAAGGCAGTCGTCTCGTCTCCAAGTGTTTGCTGCAGCAGCTGTGAGTCGCCCCCGGATGAACACTGTGGTGTTAGCCTGCCTGTGAAGTGGCAGTTGAGAGATTGTCATACCCGGGACTGACTGGTGGAGACGCTTAACCACTGGGGTGTTGTGGCAAGGAGAGTGGTCTGTGGGATCACACGAGGCTTCCTGACTAGGGTTCGCGACCTTAGTAGCGATCGTGGAGTGGCCTAACCAGCGTCGCTGATTGGAACCTGCCAGCTACCGGCTGAACTTGTGGTTGATGGCCTCCACGACGGTGCCCCCAGTGGAACTGTGATTTGGCTGGCCCGTGGCCAGGGTAGACTCAAGAGGATCGAAGGATTCATAGTGAGGCCACAAGAGCACCAAGAGCTTAGCATCGTGAGCACCGTGAACGTCCAGAGTCTTCAGAGGAAGACTACGTTGTGTATTATAGTGTCTAACCCCCCCTGTGTAACCTTTTATATATTATTTATGGTGATGGTGGTAATTATATTATTAAGTTTTTGACTTTCTTTCCCTTCCCCTTTTATTTTTCTTGCTTTACGGATCACATCCCTTGAAAGCCACTACTAGCTTGGGGCCGGATACCCTACCTCTAACAACATCTGAGAAAGAACCCGGTTGCGACCCGAGAGGGCCGTAACATAATTGGCATCCCCAGTGGGATCCGACCCCTTGTCAAGTATGTTTGACAGGGGTGGTGAAGTGGCGTAATCCCCTGTAAATAATTCCCCCTGTGTGTGACTATTAGAACGTTGTACGTCCTGTGCGGTGCTCGGAGTGACTAAGTGCAATATTGTGCAGTGCGGTGATCGCTGTAATTAAGTGCATTATTGTGTAGTGCGGTGCTCGGTGTGATTACGTGCAACATTGTATAGCGAAGTGCTCGCTGTGATTAAGTGCAATATTGTGTAGTGCGGTGCTCAGTGTGATTCAGTGCAATATTGTAGAGCGAGGTGCTCGCTGTGATTAAGTGCAATATTGTGTAGTGCGTTACGGATCACATCCCTTGGAAGCCACTACTAGCTTGGGGCCGGATACCCTACCTCTAACAACATCTGAGAAAGAACCCGGTTGCGACCCGAGAGGGCCGTAACAGACACAGAACTCGGAACCAAGTCTGTACAAGACATGATGGACTATGTCACCTGTGACGATAATCTCCTTCAAGAGATTGAGCCTGCTCTCCCTCCTAAGTTCGTCGCTATACATCCCTATACAACTAATATGGAAGAAATATCCAACAAGTACAACTCCAAGGTTTGCCAGAGAGCAAACGTATTCAGCACCAGGAACACCTGCTCCGCCTCCGCCACTCGAACCACCAAACTACCTGTCCGTCGCCTGCTCATCGCTGATTGGCTGGTGGTCAGTCGCACCTGCTCCTCCACCGCCACACTACCTGATGTCTGGGGCCACCACGACCTGCAGACCTCAGAATATCCAGTGCTTTCAACAAGTTAACACATCTCGTTGGTAGACTATGCTCTGGCTTACGTGTACTAAGAGAGGTGGCAGCTTAAAGCCAATATTCCTGCACCCATATTTTGCATTGTATATTGTTCACTTGTTATTACTCACTTGTCTTAACGTAACTTTTCACTTTGTCATTTGATTATTCTTATTATTTTGATTGATTGATTTTATGATACGAATTTTATGTCCATTTTATTCATGTTTTGCTTTTCTAATGTAATTAAAATCTCATTGTTAAATTTACTTGTGTTTTTGTGTGTCTTCCCATTACCTTACCACAGACGAAGTTCCAGATTTTCTCTTTTTTGTTTCTATATGTGACAAGGCCATACCCCTAGCTTTTGAAACAGCCAAACACCAACGCGTTACCGTCACACACCCAAAATGTCAGGAGGCTGTAAGCAGGTTTGTCCCAGCCCGACAGGAAAAAACAGAGAAGCAAAGGAAGAATCCGTGGTTTAATAGGGAATGTATTATAGCAAAGGAGCTGAACAAAAGGGCATGGAGGAACTTCCGTAATAACAGAACACCAGAAAGTAGAGAGAGATACCAGAGATCCAGGAACGAGTATGTCAGTGTGAGAAGAGCAGATGAGAAAAGGTATGCAAATAATATAGCTAATAAAGCCAAGACCGAACTAAAGCTACTACACAGTCACATCAAGAGGAAGACAACAGTGAAGGAACAGGTGATGAAACTTAGGGTGGGCGAGGACAGGTACACAGAGAATGACAAAGAGGTGTGTGAAGAACTCAACAAAAGGTTCCAGGAGGTCTTTACAATAGAACAGGGAGATGTCGCGGCACTAGAAGAGGTGGCAGCAAACCAGGTGACCTTGGATAGGTTCGAAATTACAAGAGATGAGGTCAAGAAGCACCTATTGGAGCTGGATGTGAGAAAAGCTGTTGGGCCGGATGGAATCTCGCCATGGGTATTGAAAGAGTGTGCAGGAGCACTTTGCCTACCACTCTCCATAGTGTATAGTAGGTCACTGGAAACGGGGGACCTACCAGAAATATGGAAGACTGCTAATGTAGTACCAATATACAAAAAGGGTGACAGACAAGAGGCACTGAACTACAGGCCAGTGTCCTTAACTTGTATACCATGCAAGGTGATGGAGAAGATTGTGAGAAAAAACCTAGTAACACATCTGGAGAGAACAAAATTCGTGACAACCCATCAACATGTGTTCAGGGAGGGTAAATCTTGCCTTACAGGATTGATAGAATTCTACGATCAGGTGACAAAGATTAAACAAGAAAGAGAAGGGTGGGCGGACTGCATTTTTTTGGACTGTCGGAAAGCCTTTGACACAGTACCCCATAAAAGGTTGATGCATAAGCTAGAGAAGCAGGCAGGAGTAACTGGTAGGGCGCTCCAGTGGATAAGGGAGTACCTAAACAATAGGAAGCAGAGAGTTACAGTGAGGGGTGAGACCTCAGACTGGCGTGAAGTCACCAGTGGAGTCCCACAGGGCTCTGTACTTGGACCTATCCTGTTTCTGATATACGTAAATGATCTCCCAGTGGGTATAGACTCATTCCTCTCAATGTTTGCTGACGACGCCAAAATTATGAGAAGGATTAAGACAGAGGAGGACAGCTTGAGGCTTCAAGAAGACATGGACAAGCTGCAGGAATGGTCGAACAAATGGCTGTTAGAGTTTAATCCAAGCAAATGTAATGTAATGAAGATAGGGGTAGGAAGCAGGAGACCAGATACAAGATATCACTTGGGAGATGAAATACTTCAAGAGTCCGAGAGAGAGAAAGACCTGGGGGTTGATATCACGCCAGACCTGTCCCCTGATGCTCATATCAAGAGGATAACAGCAGCAGCATATGCCAGGTTGGCTAACATAACAACGGCCTTTAGAAACTTGTGTAAGGAATCTTTCAGAACATTATATACCACATATGTCAGACCAATCCTGGAGTATGCGGCACCAGCATGGAGTCCATATCTAGTCAAGCATAAGACTAAAATGGAAAAGGTTCTAAGGTTTGCCACCAGACTAGTACCCAAGCTGAGAGGTATGAGCTACGAGGAGAGACTACGGGAATTAAACCTCACTTCGTTGGAAGACAGAAGAGTTAGGGGGGACATGATCACCACATTCAAGATCCTCAAGGGAATTGACAGGGTTGATAAAGACAGGCTGTTTAACACAAGGGGCACACGCACTAGGGGACACAGGTGGAAACTGAGTGCCCAAATGAGCCACAGAGATATTAGAAAGAACTTTTTTAGTGTCAGAGTGGTTGACAAATGGAATGCATTAGGAAGTGATGTGGTGGAGACTGACTCCATACACAGTTTCAAGTGTAGATATGATAGAGCCCAATAGGCTCAGGAAACCTGTACACCTGTTGATTGACAGTTGAGAGGCGGGACCAAAGAGCCAGAGCTCAACCCCCGCAAGCACAACTAGGTGAGTACAACTAGGTGAGTACATACACACACACACACAGATGGTAAATCGTGCCTCACAGGTTTAATAGAATTTTATGACCAGGCAACGAAAATTAGGCAGGAAAGAGAAGGGTGGGACGACTGCATTTTCCTGGATTGCCAAAAAGCCTTTGACACAGTACCCCATAAAAGGCTGTTAAAAAAGTTGGAGCAACAGGCAGGAGTAAAAGGGAAGGTGCTCCAGTGGATAAGGGAGTACTTAAGCAACAGGAAACAGCGAGTAACGGTGAGGGGGGAGACATCAGAGTGGCGAGATGTCACCAGCGGAGTCCTACAGGGCTCAGTACTTGGACCCATCCTGTTTCTAATATATGTGAACGATCTTCCAGAGGGTATAGACTCATTCCTCTTGATGTTTGCTGATGATGCAAAAATTATGAGAAGAATCAAGACGGATGAAGATAGACAGAGACTACAGGATGACCTGGTTAAACTGGAGGAATGGTCTAGAAAATGGCTGCTAAAGTTCAACTCGGGTAAGTGTAAGATGATGAAATTAGGCGAAGGGAGCAGGAGGCTGAACACAAGGTATCATCTGGGAGGGGAAATCCTGCAAGAGTCAAATAGAGAGAAGGATCTGGGGGTTGATATCACACCGAACCTGTCCCCAGAGGCCCACATCAAAAGAATATCATCAGCGGCATATGCTAGACTGGCCAACATAAGAACTGCCTTCAGAAACTTGTGTAAGGAATCTTTCAGAACCCTGTATACCACTTATGTAAGACCAATCCTGGAGTATGCAGCTCCAGCCTGGAGTCCATACCTAGTTAAACACAAGACAAAGTTAGAGAAGATTCAGCGGTGTGCCACCAGGCTCGTCCCGGAACTGAGAGGATTGAGCTACGAGGAAAGGCTAAAGGAGCTGAACCTCACATCCCTGGAAAACAGAAGAGTAGGGGGAGACATGATAACTACCTACAAAATTCTCAGGGGAATTGACAGGGTGGACAAAGACAAACTCTTCAGCACGGGTGGGACACGAACAAGGGGACACAGGTGGAAACTTAGTACCCAGATGAGCCACAGAGACGTTAGAAAGAATTTTTTCAGTGTCAGAGTAGTTAATAAATGGAATGCACTAGGAAGTGATGTGGTGGAGGCTGACTCCATACACAGTTTCAAATGTACATATGATAGAGCCCAGTAGGCTCAGAAATCTGTACACCAGTTGATTGACAGTTGAGAGGCGGGACCAAAGAGCCAAAGCTCAACCCCCGCAAGCACAATTAGGTGAGTACAATTAGGTGAGTACACACACCAGGAAGCAGCCCGTGGCAGCTGACTAACTCCCAGGTACCTATTTACTGCAAGGTAACAGGGTCATTCAGGGTGAAAGAAACTTTGCTCATTTGTTTCTGACTGGTGCGGGAAATCGAACCTGCGCCACAGAATTTCGAGTCCTGCGCGCTATCCACCAGGCTACCAGGCCCCTGTGTGTCACCAGTTGATAGATGTGGTGGCTGTGTGCACGGTTCCAGGTTCGGGAATGTGAGCCAAAGGGTATCTAGAGCCCGCTTGAGAGTTTTATTACTACCGAATGACCTTGAGTTGATAGGAGTTAAAACTATTATATATATATATATATATATATATATATATATATATATATATATATATATATATATATATATATATATATATATATATATATATATATATATATATATATTTTATTAAATATGACCGAAAAAGTAAGATTAATAATTCTAACACGAATTTTCTCAATCTTTCGTACGTTATGCTTCACTGTTGGAGGTAAATCAAAAATCACTTCTCCAAAATTCATTTTTATTTCTAGTCTGACGCGACACGGGCGCGTTTCGTAAAACTTATTACATTTTCAAAGACTTCACAAATACACAACTGATTAGAACTTGCGTTTCCCTGATTTTATATCTACATTTGAGTGAGGTGGGAAGGGTGATGTGGCATTACATTTGAGTAAGGTGGGAAGGATGATGTGGCATTAGAGGATATTAATAGGGTATTAAAAGTATCAACACAAGACAGAACACGAAACAATGGATATTGAATAGAAGTGTTTGTAGAAAGCCTATTGGTCCATATTTCTTGATGCTTCTATATTGGAGCGGAGTCTTGAGGATGGGTAGAATATAGTTGTGCAATAATTGGCTGTTGATTGCTGGTGTTGACTTCTTGATGTGTAGTGCCTCGCAAACGTCTAGCCGCCTGCTATCGCTGTATCTATCGATGATTTCTGTGTTGTTTACTAGGATTTCTCTGGCGATGGTTTGGTTATGGGAAGAGATTATATGTTCCTTAATGGAGCCCTGTTGTTTATGCATCGTTAAAACGCCTAGAAAGAGATGTTGTTGTCTTGCCTATATACTGGGTTTTTTGGAGCTTACAGTCCCCAAGTGGGCATTTGAAGGCATAGACGACGTTAGTCTCTTTTAAAGCGTTCTGTTTCGTGTCTGGAGAGTTTCTCATGAGTAGGCTGGCCGTTTTTCTGGTTTTATAGAAAAACGGCCAGCCTACTCATGAGAAACTCTCCAGACACGAAACAGAACGCTTTAAAAGAGACTAACGTCGTCTATGCCTTCAAATGCCCACTTGGGGACTGTAAGCTCCAAAAAACCCAGTATATAGGCAAGACAACAACATCTCTTTCTAGGCGTTTAACGATGCATAAACAACAGGGCTCCATTAAGGAACATATAATCTCTTCCCATAACCAAACCATCGCCAGAGAAATCCTAGTAAACAACACAGAAATCATCGATAGATACAGCGATAGCAGGCGGCTAGACGTTTGCGAGGCACTACACATCAAGAAGTCAACACCAGCAATCAACAGCCAATTATTGCACAACTATATTCTACCCACCTCAAGACTCCGCTCCAATATAGAAGCATCAAGAAATATGGACCAATAGGCTTTCTACAAACACTTCTATTCAATATCCATTGTTTCGTGTTCTGTCTTGTGTTGATACTTTTAATACCCTATTAATATCCTCTAATGCCACATCATCCTTCCCACCTTACTCAAATGTAATGCCACATCACCCTTCCCACCTCACTCAAATGTAGATATAAAATCAGGGAAACGCAAGTTCTAATCAGTTGTGTATTTGTGAAGTCTTTGAAAATGTAATAAGTTTTACGAAACGCGCCCGTGTCGCGTCAGACTAGAAATAAAAATGAATTTTGGAGAAGTGATTTTTGATTTACCTCCAACAGTGAAGCATAACGTACGAAAGATTGAGAAAATTCGTGTTAGAATTATTAATCTTACTTTTTCGGTCATATTTAATAAAATATGTCTACAGGAAAGACTGCTACCAAAATATACTAATATATATATATATATATATATATATATATATATGCGAACAAGCCTGAATGGTCCCCAGGACAATATGCAACTGAAAACTCACACCCCAGAAGTGACTCGAACCCATACTCCCAGAAGCCACGCAACTGGTATGTACAAGACGCCTTAATCCACTTGACCATCACGACCGGACTAATGAGGTGATAGCCGAGGCTATTTGAACCACCCCACCGCCGGCACTCGGATAGTAATCTTGGGCATAGCATTTTACCAAATCACCTCATTCTTTGGGGCACACGTGAGGAACACAAATGCGAATAAGCCTGAATGGTCCCCAGGACAATATGCAACTGAAAACTCACACCCCCAGAAGTGACTCGAACCCATACTCCCAGGAGCCACGCAACTGGTATGTACAAGACGCCTTAATCCACTTGACCATCACGACCGGACTAATGAGGTGATAGCCGAGGCTATTTGAACCACCCCACCGCCGGCACTCGGATAGTAATCTTGGGCATAGCATTTTACCAAATCACCTCATTCTTTGGGGCACACGTGAGGAACACAAATGCGAACAAGCCTGAATGGTCCCCAGGACAATATGCAACTGAAAACTCACACCCCAGAAGTGACTCGAACCCATACTCCCAGGAGCCACGCAACTGGTATGTACAAGACGCCTTAATCCACTTGACCATCACGACCGGACTAATGAGGTGATAGCCGAGGCTATTTGAACCACCCCACCGCCGGCACTCGGATAGTAATCTTGGGCATAGCATTTTACCAAATCACCTCAGTCTTTGGGGCACACGTGAGGAACACAAATGCGAACAAGCCTGAATGGTCCCCAGGACAATATGCAACTGAAAACTCACACCCCAGAAGTGACTCGAACCCATACTCCCAGGAGCCACGCAACTGGTATGTACAAGACGCCTTAATCCACTTGACCATCACGACCGGACTAATGAGGTGATAGCCGAGGCTATTTGAACCACCCCACCGCCGGCACTCGGATAGTAATCTTGGGCATAGCATTTTACCAAATCACCTCATTCTTTGGGGCACACGTGAGGAACACAAATGCGAACAAGCCTGAATGGTCCCCAGGACAATATGCAACTGAAAACTCACACCCCAGAAGTGACTCGAACCCATACTCCCAGGAGCCACGCAACTGGTATGTACAAGACGCCTTAATCCACTTGACCATTACGACCGGACTAATGAGGTGATAGCCGAGGCTATTTGAACCACCCCACCGCCGGCACTCGGATAGTAATCTTGGGCATAGCATTTTACCAAATCACCTCAGTCTTTGGGGCACACGTGAGGAACACAAATGCGAACAAGCCTGAATGGTCCCCAGGACAATATGCAACTGAAAACTCACACCCCAGAAGTGACTCGAACCCATACTCCCAGGAGCCACGCAACTGGTATGTACAAGACGCCTTAATCCACTTGACCATCACGACCGGACTAATGAGGTGATAGCCGAGGCTATTTGAACCACCCCACCGCTGGCACTCGGATAGTAATCTTGGGCATAGCATTTTACCAAATCACCTCATTCTTTGGGGCACACGTGAGGAACACAAATGCGAACAAGCCTGAATGGTCCCCAGGACAATATGCAACTGAAAACTCACACCCCAGAAGTGACTCGAACCCATACTCCCAGGAGCCACGCAACTGGTATGTACAAGACGCCTTAATCCACTTGACCATCACGACCGGACTAATGAGGTGATAGCCGAGGCTATTTGAACCACCCCACCGCCGGCACTCGGATAGTAATCTTGGGCATAGCATTTTACCAAATCACCTCATTCTTTGGGGCACACGTGAGGAACACAAATGCGAACAAGCCTGAATGGTCCCCAGGACCATTGTTCCTCACGTGTGCCCCAAAGAATGAGGGTGATTTGGTAAAATGCTATGCCCAAGATTACTATCCGAAGTGCCGGCGGTGGGGTGGTTCAAATAGCCTCGGCTATCACCTCATTAGTCCGGTCGTGATGGTCAAGTGGATTAAGGCGTCTTGTACATACCAGTTGCGTGGCTCCTGGGAGTATGGGTTCGAGTCACTTCTGGGGTGTGAGTTTTCAGTTGCATATTGTCCTGGGGACCATTCAGGCTTGTTCGCATTTGTGTTCCTCATGTGTGCCCCAAAGAATGAGGTGATTTGGTAAAATGCTATGCCCAAGATTACTATCCGAGTGCCGGCGGTGGGGTGGTTCAAATAGCCTCAGGCTATCACCTCATTAGTCCGGTCGTGATGGTCAAGTGGATTAAGGCGTCTTGTACATACCAGTTGCGTGGCTCCTGGGAGTATGGGTTCGAGTCACTTCTGGGGTGTGAGTTTTCAGTTGCATATTGTCCTGGGGACCATTCAGGCTTGTTCGCATTTGTGTTCCTCACGTGTGCCCCAAAGAATGAGGTGATTTGGTAAAATGCTATGCCCAAGATTACTATCCGAGTGCCGGCGGTGGGGTGGTTCAAATAGCCTCGGCTATCACCTCATTAGTCCGGTCGTGATGGTCAAGTGGATTAAGGCGTCTTGTACATACCAGTTGCGTGGCTCCTGGGAGTATGGGTTCGAGTCACTTCTGGGGTGTGAGTTTTCAGTTGCATATTGTCCTGGGGACCATTCAGGCTTGTTCGCATTTGTGTTCCTCACGTGTGCCCCAAAGAATGAGGTGATTTGGTAAAATGCTATGCCCAAGATTACTATCCGAGTGCCGGCGGTGGGGTGGTTCAAATAGCCTCGGCTATCACCTCATTAGTCCGGTCGTGATGGTCAAGTGGATTAAGGCGTCTTGTACATACCAGTTGCGTGGCTCCTGGGAGTATGGGTTCGAGTCACTTCTGGGGTGTAAGTTTTCAGTTGCATATTGTCCTGGGGACCATTCAGGCTTGTTCGCATTTGTGTTCCTCACGTGTGCCCCAAAGAATGAGGTGATTTGGTAAAATGCTATGCCCAAGATTACTATCCGAGTGCCGGCGGTGGGGTGGTTCAAATAGCCTCGGCTATCACCTCATTAGTCCGGTCGTGATGGTCAAGTGGATTAAGGCGTCTTGTACATACCAGTTGCGTGGCTCCTGGGAGTATGGGTTCGAGTCACTTCTGGGGTGTGAGTTTTCAGTTGCATATTGTCCTGGGGACCATTCAGGCTTGTTCGCATTTGTGTTCCTCACGTGTGCCCCAAAGAATGAGGTGATTTGGTAAAATGCTATGCCCAAGATTACTATCCGAGTGCCGGCGGTGGGGTGGTTCAAATAGCCTCGGCTATCACCTCATTAGTCCGGTCGTGATGGTCAAGTGGATTAAGGCGTCTTGTACATACCAGTTGCGTGGCTCCTGGGAGTATGGGTTCGAGTCACTTCTGGGGTGTGAGTTTTCAGTTGCATATTGTCCTGGGGACCATTCAGGCTTGTTCGCATTTGTGTTCCTCACGTGTGCCCCAAAGAATGAGGTGATTTGGTAAAATGCTATGCCCAAGATTACTATCCGAGTGCCGGCGGTGGGGTGGTTCAAATAGCCTCGGCTATCACCTCATTAGTCCGGTCGTGATGGTCAAGTGGATTAAGGCGTCTATACATACCAGTTGCGTGGCTCCTGGGAGTATGGGTTCGAGTCACTTCTGGGGTGTGAGTTTTCAGTTATATATATATATATATATATATATATATATATATATATATATATATATATATATATATATATATATATGTTATCGTGTGTCTTATACATAAAAATTTGTGTCTTTGTACTAGACTGTTTTCCTTACTCCTTGATTTTCCATCGACTCAAGTAAAATCATTTATTCCCCAAGACAACATTTAAAGGTCCACCACCACCAAATTCTTGTCAGGCCTCTTTGACACAGTTATGACACGCAACGCGAGAGCATAAGAAACGCTTGAGTAAGGGGGAGACAGCGAACTTGGCGCCTCGCCTCAGGAATGACAAACGTTCCCAGTGCTGCAATTTGAGAATGGCTGCCTCAAGCATTTAATGTATACACGCGCGGGAGAAGGTAGGGTGGGCCTCACTGCAATTGAGGCAGCAAGCCTGGGGAGAAGTGTACTCTGACTTAGAATGACCTTCGTCCCTACACACGGGACAGCGAGAGACAGTACTGGAGCATCGGAGGGAACTTCCAGCACTTATTACAGAGCCGAGGAGAGGGAATATACTCCTGAACGGAGCACCTGGCACCAGCAAGAATGACAGAGGGCGGAAGGGTCCTCATATCAAAAGTAGTTTTCACATCCCGAAGGGCTGATGGCGGCGACCACGAAGAAAGCGAGTAAACTTGTCCACCTGGAGAACAGAATGGCCCTGGGCTTCAAGGATATACTTGATATCTTCATGGCAGTCATTTATATTCCTAACAGCGGTTGCAACATGGTGCGGGAGGAGAAGAGTGCCAGCACTGGGGTTTAACGAAGAGTTCTTGGAGACCTGAACAAGGGTCTCTCCAATGCAGGACAAGGCAGCCAAGCGGGTAGCAGCATGCTGAGAAGGAGCAGCAACGACACGTGTACTGAGACGGGTTGGGTTGAAAGTTACAGTGGCATCCACGAAATCAACAGGGTGCCTATGGCGGGAAAAATCGTCAGGAGGAGTAAAATCCAAATGAAGGAGGTCAAAGTACTTAGTCCACGTAGCAGGACCAAACAAGGCATGGTACAAATTAGTATGGGGAAGGGATCGTGTGAGTGCGGTCGCGGCAGGTACAGCGATGAGTACCCCCAGGAGAGAGGGGTTAAAAGGCGCAGTAGTTACAATGAGAGACGGAGCCGGACCAGAGGACGAGGTGGTCGCCGCTGGGGGGCTTAGGGCTCAACCCAACCACAGAAGAGGGAGGGGAGCCGAGGGGAGTAGTCAGGAGGGTCAGAGGAGGAGTTAGGGTTGTGCCCAATATAGCAGGGGCTACAGAGCCCGGTCTTCCAAAACAGTCCGACTCGGGGGCCTGGTCGCCCACGCCACGAGCCAAAGAAGTAATAAGAAGAACAGGAGTCATCAGCATAAAAACCAGAGGGAAGACTTTCATTCATGAATGTGCCCCCACATCCACCACAGAGCCACAATTAGAGGATAGGACACCCAGCAAGAGACATCTTGCTGGGGCCCCCCAGGGGTGCGTCGTGAGTATACTCCCTACAAACACCACCTTAAGAACCGTCGAGATCGGGTTAAGTGAAGCAAAAGGATTGACAATAAAAGCGTCCCCTCGCTCGAGACGTTGGGTACCACAGTTCTCTGGGTGAGAGAGTATGCCTCCTCAAACTCCCGGGCGTCAAAACAGAAGAAGTTCAAAAGAATAATCAAAACTGGCAAGAGGTCGGCGTGAAATGATAATTAGAAACGAGAAGGATGGGGGGGGGGGGGGAGCGGACAAAAATGAAACACAAGGAAACGAAAAAGAGATCCGGCACAATTGGAGAAGACAGCAGTAGGAGCATAAGGCCCCCAATAGGACAAAGGACTGACCCAAGGAGCATCACACTCCGGCAGCCGCCCACCAAGCCCCCCTCATGACGACAATGAACCTGATAGGGACGGGTACTGCTATGGGAGTACTACTCACGGTGTACTACTATGGGTGTACTACTTAGGATGAACTACTCAGGGTGTACTACTCAGGATGTACTACTCATGGAGTACTAGTAAGGTTGTACTACTCAGTATGTACTACTCAGGATGTAGTACTCAGGGTGTACTACTCAGGATGTGCTACTCAGTGTGTACTACTCAGGGTGTACTACTCAGGGTGCACTACTCAGGATGTACTACTCATGAAGTACTAGTAAGGGTGTCCTACACTGAGTACTCACCTAATTGTGCTTGTGGGGGTTGAGCTTTGTCTCTTGGTCCCGCTTCTCAACTGTCTATCAACTGGTTTACATATTCCTGAGCCTATTGGGCTCTATCATATCTACATTTGAAACTGTGTATGGAGTCAGCCTCCACCACATCACTGCCTAGTGCATTCCATTTATTAACTACTCTGACACTGAAAAAAATCTTTCTAACGTCTCTGTGGCTCATCTGGGTACTAAGTTTCCACTTGTGTCCCCTTGTTCATGTCTCACCCGTGCAGAAGAGTTTGTCTTTGTCCACCCTGTCAATTCCCCTGAGAATTTTGTAGGTGGTTATCATGTCTCCCCTTACTCTTCTGTTTTCCAGGGACGTGAGGTTCAGCTCTTTTAGCCTTTCCTCGTAGCTCATACCTCTCAGTTCCGGGACGAGCCTGGTGGCATACCGCTGAATCTTCTCTAACTTTGTCTTGTGTTTAACTAGGTATGGACTCCAGGCTGGAGCTGCATATTCCAGGATTGGTCTGACATAAGTGGTATACAGGGTCCTGAACGATTCCTTACGCAAGTTTCTAAAGGCAGTTCTTATGTTGGCCAGTCTAGCATATGCCGCTGATGATATCCTTTTGATGTGGGCCTCTGGGGACAGATTCGGTGTGATATCAACCCCCAGATCTTTCTCTCTATTTGAATCATGCAGGATTTCACCTCCCAGATGGTACCTTGTGTTCAGCCTCCTGCTCCCTTCGCCTAATTTCATTACCTTACACTTTCCTGAGTTGAACTTTAGTAGCCATTTTATAGACCATTCCTCCAGTTTGTCCAGGTCATCCTGTAGTCTCTGTCTATCTCCATCCGTCTTGATTCTTCTCATAATTTTTGCATCATCAGCAAACATTGAGAGGAACGAGTCTATACCCTCTTGAAGATCGTTTACATAGATTAGAAACAAGATGGGTAGAAGTACTGAGCCCTGTGGGACTCTACTCGTGATATCTCGCCACTATGATGTCTCCACCCTCACCGTTACTCGCTGTTTCCTGTTGTTAAGTACCCCCTTATCCACTGGAGCACTTTCCCTTTTACTCCTGCCTGTTGCTCCAATTTTTGTAACAACATTTTATGGGGAACTGTGTCAAAGGCTTTCTGGCAGTCCAGGATAATGCAGTCCGCCCACAAATCTCTTTCCTGCCTAATTTTTCTTGCCTCGTCATAGAATTCTATAAAACCTGTGAGGCACGATTAACAATCTCTAAACCCATGTTGGTGGTGTGTAACAAAGTTATTTCTCTCCAGATGCTCTACGAGCCTTTTCCTCACGATCTTTTCCATCACCTTGCATGGTATACAAGTAAGGGAAACTGGCCTGTAGTTCAGTGCCCCTTGCCTGTCACTCTTCTTGTATATTGGGACTACGTTAGCTGTCTTCCAGCAAACAAAAGGTTGAACTACTCTTCTGAGTGTACTTCTCAGGGTGCACTACTCTGGGTGTACTACTCAGGGTGTACTACTCAGAATGTACTACTCTGAGTGTACAACTCAGGGTTCACTACTCAGAGTTTACAACTTAGGGTGTACTATTCAGGGTGGACTACTCAGGGTGTACTACTCAGGGTTTACTACTTTTGGTGAATTATTCAGAGTGTACTACTCAGGGTGCACTACTCAGAGTTCACTACTTTTGATGAACTATTCAGAGTGTACTACTCAGGGTGCACTACTCTGGGTGTACTATACAGAGTGTACTACTCAGGGTGTACTGCTCAGGATGTACTACTCAGGGTGTACTACTCAGGGTGTACTACTAAGGATGTACAACTCTAGGTGTACTAATCAGAGTGTACTAGCTCAGGGTGTACTACTCAGGATGTACTACTAAGAGAGTACTACTCAGAGTTTACTAGCTCAGGGTGTACTACACAGGGTGTACTACTATGGATGTACTTTTCAGGGTGTACTACTCAGGATGTACTACTCAGGGTGTAATACTCAGGGTGTACTACTCAGGGTTTATTACACTGGGTGTACTACACAAGGTGTACTACTCAGGGTTTATTACACTGGGTGTACTACTCAGAGTGTACTAGCTCATGGTGTACTACTTAGGGTGTACTACTCTGGGTGTACTACTTAGGGTTTACTACTCTGGGTGTACTACTCAGGGTGTACTACTCAGGGTGTACTACTCAGGATGTACTACTCAGAGTGTAGTACTTAGAGAGTACTAGCTCAGAGTGTACTACTCAGGGTGTACTACTCTGGATATAATACTATGGGTGTACTACTCTGGATAATACTGGTACTCAGAGTGTACTAGCTCAAGGTGTACTACTTAGGGTGTACTACTCTGGGTGTACTACTCAGGTCGTACTACTCTGGGTGTACTACTCAGGGTGTACTACTATGGGTGTACTACTCAGGGTGTACGACTCTGGGTGAACTGCTCAGGTTTTACAACTCAGGGTGTACTACTGAGGATGTACTACTCAGAGTGTACTACTCAGAGTGTACTACTCATAGTGTACTACTTTGGGTGTACTACTCGCCGTGTACTACTCGCGGTGTACTACTCTGGGTGTACTGCTAAGAGAGTACTAGCTCAGGGTGTACTACTCAGGGTGTACTACACAGGATGTACTACTCAGGGAAAACTACCCAGGATGCACTACTAAGGGCGTACTACTCAGGATGTAGTAGTCAGAGTGTGCTACTCAGAGTGTACTAGCTCACTATGTACTACTCAGGATAAACTACTCAGGGTTTACTACTTAGGGTGATCTACTCTGGGTATACTACTCAGGATGTACTACTCAGAGTGTGCTACTCAGAGTGTACTAGTTCAGGGTGTACTACTCAGGTTGTACTACTCTGGATAAACTACTCAGGGTTTACTACTCAGGGTGTACTACTCAGGGTGTACTACTCATGGGTACTACTACTACTCAGGTTGAAATACTCAGGGTGTACTACTCAGGGTGCACTACTCTGGGTGTACTACTCAGGGTGTACTAGTAAGAGTGTACTGCTCAGGGTGTAGTATTCATGGTGTACTGTTTATGGTGTACTGCTCAGGATGTTCTACTCTGGGTGAACTTCTCAGGGTGTGCTACTAAGGGTGTAATACTCAGGGTGTACGAATCTGAGTATACTACTAAGGGTGTACTACTCAGGGTGTACTACTAAGGGTGTACTACTCTGAGTGTACTACTCTGAGTGTACTACTCAGGCTGTAATACAACAGGTGCACTACTCTGGATGTACTAATCAGAGTGTACTACCCGGCTGAAGGGAGCTGGTCGGCCGAGCGGACAGCACGCTGGACTTGTGATCCTGTGGTCCTTGGTTCGATCCCAGGCTCCGGCGAGTAACAATGGGCAGAGTTTCTTTACACCCTATGCCCCTGTTACCTAGCAGTAAAATAGGTACTTGGGTGTTAGTCAGCTGTCACGGGCTGCTTCCTGGGGGTGGAGGCCTGGTCGAGGACCGGGACGCGGGGACACTAAACCCTTAAATAATCTCAAGATAACCTCAAGATAACCCAGGGTGTACTTCTCAGGATGTACAGCTCAGGGTGTACTACACAGGGTGTACTACTCACGATGTACTACATTTTATGTACTACTCAGGGTGTACTACACTTTATGTACTACTAAGGGTGTACTACTATGGGTGATCTCCTATGTTTGTACTATTCTATGTGTCCTCCTAAGAGTGTGCTACTCAGGGTGTACAACTCATGATGTACTACTCAGGATGTACTACTCTGAGTGTACAACTCAGGTTGTACTACTCAAGATGTACTACTAGGGCGTACCATTCAGGGTGTACTACTCATGATGTACTACACTGGGTGTACTACTCAGAAAATACTAGCTCAGGGTGTACTACTAAGGGTGTACTATTCTGGGTGTACTACTCTGGATGAAGTTCTCCTGGTGTACTACTCTGGGTGTACTACTCTCTGTGTACTACTCAGGGTGTACTACTCTGGGTGAACAACTCAGGATGTACTACTCAGGGTGTACTACTCAGGGTGTACTTCTCAGGGTTTATTACTTTTTATGTAGTACTCAAGGTGTACTACTATGGGTGTACTGCTGTGGTTGTACTACTGTATGTGTACTACTCAGAGTGTACTACTCAGGGTGTACTTCCCAGGATGAACTACTCAGGGTGTACTATTCAGGGTGTACTACTCAAGAAGTACTACACTGGGTGTACTACTCAGTATGTACTACTCAAAGTGTACTACTCAGGGTGAACTACTCTGAATGTACTTCTCTGAGTGTACTATTCTGGGTGTACTACTCTGGGTGTACTGCTCAGGGTGTAATACTCTGTGTGTACTTCTCAGGATTTACTACTTAGAGTGTACTGCTCAGTATGTCCTATTCAAGATGCACTTCTCAGGGTTTACTACTACGGGTGTACTACTCTGGGTGTACTACTCAGTATACTTCTCCGGGTGTAATACTCTGGGTGATGTACTCAGAATGTACTACTCAAAGTCCTCTACTCTGGGTGATGTACTCAGAGTGTACTACTCAAAGTCCTCTACTCTGTGTGTACTTCTCTGGGTGTACTACTCAGGGTGAAATACTCTGGGTGTACTACTCTGGGTGAACTATTTAGGATGTACTACTCAGGGTGTACTACTCAGGGTGTACTACTCAGGATGTACTACTCAGGGTGTACTATTCAAGGTGTACTACTCAGGATGTACTACTCTGGGTGTACTACTCAAAGTGTACTACTCAAGGTGTACTACTCAGGGTGTTCAACTCTTGATGAACTACTCAGGGTGTACTACTCTCTTTGTACTACGCTGGGTGTACTACTCAGGATGATCTACTCAAGGCGTACTACTCTGAGTTTACTACTCAGGGTTTACTACTCTGGGTGTATACTGAGGATGCACTACTCAAAGTGTACTACTCAGGATGAACTACTCGGGGAGTACTACTCTGGGTGTACTACTCTGGAGTTTACTACTTTTTATGTACTTCTCAGAGTGTAGTATTATGGGTGTACTGCTATAATCGTACTATTTTATGTGTACTACTCAGAGTGTACTACTCAGGGTGTACTACTCTGGGTGTACTACTGAGGGTTTACTACGCAGGATGTACTACTCAGGATGTACTGCTAAGGGTGTACTTCTCAGGATGTACTACTCCTCAGGGTGTACTACTCAGAGTGTTCTACTCAGGGTGTACTACTCTGGGTGTCCTACTCAGAGTGTACTACTCAGGGTGTACTACTCAAGGGGTTCTACTCTGGGTGTACTACTTTGGGTGTATTGCTTAGGGTGTACTAATCAAGGTGAAAACCTCAGGGTGTACTACTCAGAGTGTACTATTCTGACTGTACTACTCCGAGTGTACTATTCTGGGTCTACTATTCTTAGTGTACTGCTTAGGGTGTACTACTCAGTACGTACTACTCAGGATGTACTACTCAGGCTGTACTACTACTACAGGTGCACTACTCTGGGTGTACTACTCAGAGTTTACTACGCAGGATGTACTACTCTGGGTGTACTACTCTGGGTGTACTACTCTGAGTGTAATACACTGGGTGTACTACTCAGGATGCACTACTCAGGGTGTACTACTCTAGATGAACTACTCAGGGTGTAATACTCTGGGAGTACTACTCTGGTTGTACTACTCAGGATGTACTACTCAGGGTATACTACTCTTTATAAACTACTCAGGGTGTACTAATCTGGGTGTACTACTCTGGATGAACTACTCTGGGTGTACTGCTCAGGGTGTTCTACTCTGGGTGTACCACTTAGGGTGTACTTCTCGGGGGTGTACTACTCAAGGTGTACTACTCTTGATAAACTACTCAGGGTGTACTACTCTGGGTTTACTACTCTGGGTGAACTACTCAGGAAGTACTACTATGAGTGTACTGCTGTGGTTGTACAACTCTATTTGTACTACTTAGAATATACTACTCAGGATGTTCTACTCAGGGTGTACTGCTCAGGGTTTACTATTTTTTATGTACAACTCAGGGTGTACTACTCAGAATGTACTACTCAGGGTGTACTACCCAGGATGTACCACCCAGTGTGTACTATTCAGGGTGTACTACTCATGATGTAGTACTCTGGGTGTACTACCCAGGATGTACTACTCAGTGTGTACTAGCTTTGGGTATACTACTCAGGGTGTACTTCTCTGTTTGTACAACTCAGGATGTACTACTTACTTTGTACTACTCTGGATTAACTACTCCTCGTGTACTTCTCTGCGTGTACTACTCTCTGTGTACTACTCAGTGTGTAATACTCAGGGTGTAATATTCAAAGTGTACTACTAAGAATGAACTACTCAGAGTGTATTACTCTAGATGAACTACTCTGGATATACTACTCTGTGTGTACTACTCAGGATGTACTACTCAGGGTATACTACTCTTTATAAACTACTCAGGGTGTACTAATCTGGGTGTACTACTCTGGATGAACTACTCTGGGTGTACTGCTCA
Organism: Procambarus clarkii; assembly: GCF_040958095.1. Classification (NCBI taxonomy): domain Eukaryota; kingdom Metazoa; phylum Arthropoda; class Malacostraca; order Decapoda; family Cambaridae; genus Procambarus; species Procambarus clarkii. Next base: position 29,869,451 of record NC_091151.1, read on the forward strand.
GGGTGTTCTACTCTGGGTGTACCACTTAGGGTGTACTTCTCGGGGGTGTACTACTCAGGGTGTACTACTCTGGATAAACTACTCAGGGTGAACTACTCTGGGTGTACTACTCTGGGTGTACTGCTCAGGGTGTTCTACTCTGGGTGTACCACTTAGGGTGTACTACTCTGGGTGTACTACTCAGGATGTACTACTCAAAGTGCTCTACTCAGGGTGTACTACTGAGGGTGTACTATTCAGGGTGAACTACGCAGGGTGTACTACTTTGAGTGTACTACTCTGGTTGTACTACTCTGGGTGTACTACTCAGGTTGTTCTACTCCGGATGAACTACTCAGGGTGCACTACTCTGGGTGTACTACTCAGTATGTACTATTTAGAGTGTAGTACACTTGGAGAATTATTCCGGGTGTACTACTCAGGGTGCACTGCTCTGGGTGTACTGCTCAGGATGTGCTACTCAAGGCGTACTACTGAGGGTGTACTAGTTTGGGTGTACTACTCTGTGTGTACTATGCTGGGATTGCTACTCAAAATGTACTACTCAGAGTGTACTAGCTCAGTATGTACTACTCAGGGTGTACTACTCTGGGCGTTCTACTCTGGGTGAGCTACTCTGGATGTACTACTCAGGGTGTAATACTCATTTTGTACTACTCAGAGTGTACTACTATGGGAGTAATATTCTTGGTGAACTACTCATGGTGTACTATTCAGGGTGAACTAATCAGGGCGAACTGCTCAGAGTGTACTAGCTCAAGGTGTACAACTCTGGGTGTACTACTCTGGGTGCACTACTCAGGGTTTACTACTCAGGATGTACTACTCAGGATGTACTACTAAGGGTGTACTACTCAGGATGTACTACTCAGGGTGTACTACTCAGAGTGTTCTACTCAGGGTGTACTACTCAGGGTGTACTACTCAAGGGGTATTACTCTGTGTGTACTACTCTCGGTGTACTGCTCAGGATGTAGTAATCAGGGTGAAAATCTCAGGGTGTACTACTCAGAGTTTACTACTCTTGGTGTACTACTCAGGGTGTACTACTCTCTGTGTACTACTCAGGGTGTAATACTCTGGATATACTTCCTTGGGTTTACTACTTAGGATTTACTACTCTGGGTGTACTACTCTGAATAAACTTCTCATGGTGTACTACTCTGGGTGTACTACTTTGGGTGTACTACCGAGGATGTACTACTCAAAGTGCTCTACTCAGGGTATACTTCTAAGGGTGTACTATTCAGGGTGAACTACTCTGGGTGTACTACGCTGGGTGTACTACTCAGTATGTACTACTTAGGGTGTACTATACTGAAAGAATTATTCAGGGTGTACTACTCTGGGTGTACTACTCTGGGTGTACTGCTCAGGATGTTCTACTCAAGGCATACTACTGATGGTGTACTACTTTGGGTGTACTACTCTGGGTGTACTACTTTGGGATTGTTACTCAGGGTGTACTACTCAGAGTGTACTAGCTCAGTGTGAACTTCTCAGGGTGTACAACTCTGGGCGTTCTACTCTGGGTGAACTACACTGGATGTACTACTTAGGGTGTGCTGCTCTGAATGTACTTCTCAGGATGTACTACTCAGAGTGTACAACTATGGGTGTACTACTCTTGGTGTACTACTCACGGTGTACTATTCAGGGTGAACTAATCAGGGTGTACTACTCAGAGTGTACAACTCAGGGTGTACTACTCTGGGTGTACTATTCAGGGTTTACTTCTCTGGGTGTACTACTTAGGATATACTGCTCAGAGTGTACTAGCTCAGTGAGTACTGCTCAGGGTGTACTACTCAAGATGTATCACTAAGGGTGTACTACTCACGATGTACTACTTAGGGTGTACTACTCAAAGTGTTCTACTCAGGGTGTACTACTCTGGGTGTAGTACTCTTGGTGTACTGCTCAGGGTTTACAAATCATACTAAAAAGCTCAGGGTGTACTACTGAGAGTGTACTACTCTGGGTGCACTACTCAGAGTGTACTGCTCTGGGTGTACAACTCAGGGTTTACTACTCAGATGTACTTCTCAGGATTTACTATTAAGGGTGTACTAATCAGGATGTACTACTCAAGGTGTACTACTCAGAGTGTTCTACACAGGGTGCACTACTCTGAGTGTACTTCGCTGAGTATACTACTCTGGGTCTACAATTTTTGGTGTACTGCTTAGGGTGTACTACACAGTACGTACTACTCAGGTTGTATTACTACAGGTGCACTACTCTGGGTGTACTGCTCAGAGTGTTCTACTCTGGGTTTACTTCTCAGGGTGTATTATTTAGGGTGTACTACTCAGGGTGCTATTCAGGGTGTACTACATTTTATATACTACTCAGGGTGTACTACATTTTATGTACTACTCAAGGTTTACTACTATGGGTGTATTGCTATTATTGTACTACTCTGTGTGAACTCCTAGGAGTGTACTACTCAGGGTGTACAACTCAGGATGTACTCCTTTAGGATGTACTACTCTGAGTGTACTACTCAGGGTGTACTACTCAAGATATGCTACTCAGGGCGTATCATTCAGGGTGTACTACTCATGATGTACTACACTGGGCGTTCTACTCTGGGTGAACTAATCAGGATGAACTACTCAGGGTGTACTAGCTCAGGGTGTACTACTTAGAATGTACTACTCTGGACGTACTACTCTGGGTGTACTACTCATGATGTACTACTCAGGGTGCACCTCTCAAGATGTACTACTCAGAGTGTACTACTCTGGGTGTACTACTCTTGGCGTACTACTCAGGGTGTACTATTCAAGATGAACTACTCAGGGTGTAGTTCTCTGGGTGTACTACTCAGGGTTTACTACTCTGGGTGTACTACTCAGAATATACTGCTCAGAGTGTACTACTCAGAGTGTACTAGCTCAGGGTGTACTACTCAGGGTTTACTACTCTGGGTGAACAACACTGGATGTACTACTCAGGGTGTACTACACAGTACGTACTACTCAGGATGTACTACTCAGGTTGTAGTACTACAGGTGCACTGCTCTGGGTGTACTACTCAGAGTGTTCTACTCTGGGTTTACTTCTAAGGGTGTACTATTTAGGGAGTACTACTAAGGGTGTACTACATTTTATGTACTACTCAGGATATACTCTGAGTGTACTACTCTGGGTACCCTATTTAGAGTGAACTACTCTGGGTGTACTACTCAGAGTTTACTACTCAGGATGTACTACTAAAGATGTACTACTAAGGGTGTACTACTCAGAGTGTTCTACTCAAGGGGTATTAATCTGGGTGTACTGCTCAGGATGTAGTAATCAGGGTGAAAAGCTCAGGGTGTACTACTCAGAGTGTACTACTCTGGGTGTACTACTCAGGTTGTATTACTCTCTGTGTACTACTCAGGGTGTAATACTCAGGGTGTAATACTCAGGATGTATTACTCAAAGTCTACTACTCAGGATGAGCTACTCATTGTGTACTACTCAGGATGTACTACTCAGAGTGTATTGCTCTAGATGAACTACTCTGGATATACTACTCTGGGTTTACTACTCAGGATGTACTAGTCTGGGTGTACTACTCAGTATAAACTACTCAGGGTGTACTTCTCTGGGTGTACTACTCTGGGTGTACTACTCTTTGTGTACTACTCAGGATGTACTACTCAAAGTGCTCTACTCAGGGTGTACTACTCAGGGTGTACTATTCAGGGTGAACTACGCAGGGTGTACTACTGAGTGTACTACTCTAGGTGTACTACTCTGGGTGTACTACTCAGGATGTACTACTCAAAGTGCTCTACTCAGGGTGTACTATTCAGGGTGAACTACACAGGGTGTACTACTCAGAGTGTACTACTCTGGGTGTACTACTCTGGGTGTACTGCTCAGGATGTTCTACTCAAGGCGTACTACTGAGGGAGTACTACTTTGGGTGTACTCTGGGTGTACTACTTTGGGGTTGCTACTCAGGGTGTACTACTCAGAGTGTACTAGCTCAGTGTGAACTTCTCAGGGTGTACTACTCTGGGCGTACTACTCTGGGTGAACAACACTGGATGTACTACTCAGGGTGTACTACACAGTACGTACTACTCAGGATGTACTACTCAGGTTGTAGTACTACAGGTGCACTGCTCTGGGTGTACTACTCAGAGTGTTCTACTCTGGGTTTACTTCTAAGGGTGTACTATTTAGGGAGTACTACTAAGGGTGTACTACATTTTATGTACTACTCAGGATATACTGCTCAGAGTGTACTACTCAGAGTGTACTAGCTCAGGGTGTACTACTCAGGGTTTACTACTCTGGATATAATACTCTGGGTGTACTACTCTGGGTGCCCTATTTAGAGTGAACTACTCTGGGTGTACTACTCAGGGTTTACTACTCAGGATGTACTACTAAGAATATACTACTAAGGGTGTACTACTCAGAATGTGCTACTCAGGGTGTACTACTCAGAGTGTTCTACTCAGGGTGTACTACTCTGGGTGTCCTACTCAGAGTGTACTACTCAGTGTGTACTACTCAAGGGGTATCACTCTGGGTGTAATACTCTGGGTGTACTGCTCAGGGTGTATTACTCTCTGTGTACTACTCAGGGTGTAATACTCAGGATGTATTACTCAAAGTGTACTACTCAGGATGAACTACTCATTGTGTACTATTCAGGATGTACTACTCAGAGTGTATTACTCTAGATAAACTACTCTGGATATACTACTTTGGGTTTACTACTCAGGATGTTCTACTCTGGGTGTACTACTCTATATAAACTACTCAGGGTGTACTTCTCTGGGTGTACTACTTTGGGTGTACTACTCTGGGAGTAATGCTCAGTATGTATTACTTGGGGTGTACTACACTGGAAGAATTATTCAGGGTGTACTAATCTGGGTGTACTGCTCAGGATGTACTACTCAAGGCGTACTACTGAGGGTGTACTACTTTGGGTGTGCTACTCTGGGTGTACTACTCTGGGATTGCTACTCAGAGTGTACTACTCAGAGTGAACTAGCTCATTGTGTACTTCTCAGGGTGTACTACTCTGGGCGTTCTACTCTGGGTGAACTACACAGGATCTACTACTCAGGGTGTACTGCTCAGGATTTACTACTAAGAGTGTGCTACTCAGAGTGTACTAGCTCAGGGTGAACTACTCTGGGTGTACTACTCTGCAGGTACTACTCTGGATGTACTACTCGGGATGTACTTCTCAGGGTGTACTACTATTGGTGTACTACTCAGGGTGTACTATTCAGAGTGAACTAATCAGGGTGTACTACTCAGAATGTTCTACACAGGGTGTACTACTCTGAGTGTACCACTCTGAGTGTACTTCTCTACAATTTTTGGTGTACTGCTTAGGGTGTACTACACAGTACGTACTACTCAGGATGTACTACTCAGGCTGTACTACTACAGGTGCACTACTCTGGGTGTACTACTCAGAGTGTTCTACTCAGGGTGTACTTCACAGGGTGTACAACTCAGGGTGTACTACATATTATGTACTACTCAGGGTGTACTACATTTTACATACTACTCAATGTGTACTACTATTTGTGTATTGGTATGGCTGTACTACTCTGTGTGTACTCCTAAGAGTGTACTACTCAGGGTGTACAACTCAGGATGTTTTCCTCAGGATGTACTACTCTGAATGTACTACTCAGGGTGTACTACTCAAGATATACTATTCAAGGCGTACCATTCAGGGTGTACTACTCATGATGTACTACACTTGGTGTACTACTCAGAAAGTACTAGCTCAGGGTGTGCTACTTAGGGTGTACTACTCTTGGTGTACTACTTAGGGTGTACTACTCATAGTGTTCTACTCTGAATGAAATTCCCCTGGTGTACTACTCTGGGTGTACTACTCAGGGTGTACTACTGAGCGACCTACTCAGGATATACTACTCCGTGTGAACTACTCAAGATGCACTTTTCAGGCTGTACTACTCTAGATAAACTACTCAGGGTGTACTACACTGGGCGTTCAACTCTGGGTGTACTACTCAGGATGTACTACTGAGGGACCAACTCAGGATATACTACTCCGTGTGTACTACTCTGAATGTACTACTCAGGGTGTACTACTCTGGATAAACTACTCAGGGTGTACTAATCTGGGTGAACTACTCTGGGTGTACTACTCCGGCAGTACTACTCTGGGTGCACTACTTAGAGTGTACTTCTCTGGGTGTACTACTCAAGGTGTACTACTCTTGATAAGCTGCTCAGGGTGTACTACTCTGGGTGTAATACTCTGGGTGTACTACTCTGGGTGAATTACTCATGAAGTACTACTCAGGTTGTACTACTCAGGGTTTACTGCTTTTCATGTACTACTCAGGGTGTACTTCTATGGGTGAACTGCTGTGGTTGTTCTACTCTATGTGTACTACTCAGAATTTACTACTCAGGGTGAACTACCCAGGATGTACTACTCAGGGTGTACTATTCAGGGTGTTCCACTCATGATGTACTATTCTGGGTGTACTTCTAAGAGTGTACTAGCTCTGGGTATACTACTCAGGTTGTACTACTCTGTTTGTACTACTCAGGATGTGCTTCGTAGGGTGTACTACTCTGTATTAACTACTCCTAGAGTACTACTCTGCGTTAATTACTCTCTGTACACTACTCTGCGTGTATTACTCTCTGTACACTACTCTGGGTGTACTACTCAATATGTATTACTCAAAGTGTACAACTCAGGATGAACTACTCATTGTGTACTACTCAGGAGTTACTACTCCGAGTATACTACTCGGGATATACTACCCAGGGTATACTACTCTTTATAAACTACTCAGGGTGTACTAATCTGGGTGTACTACTCTGGGTGAACTACTCTGGGTGTACTACTCAGGGTGTACTACTCTGTGAGTAATACTTAAAGTGTACTTCTCGGGGTGTACTTCTCAAGGTGTACTACTCTTGATAAACGACTCAGGGTGTACTACTCTGGGTGAACTACTCAGGAAGTTCTACTCAGGGTGTTCTAATCAGGGTGTACTGCTCAGGGTTTACTACTTTTTGTGTACTACTCAGGGTGTATTACTCAGGGTGTACTACTATTAGTGTACTGCTGTAGCTGCACTACTCAATTTGTACTACTAAGAATGTACTACTCAGGGTGTACTACCCAGGAAGTACTACTCAGCGTGTACTATTCAAGGCGTACTGCTCATGAAGTACTACTCTGGGTGTACTTCTCAGAGTGTACTAGCTCTGGGTATACTAATCAGGGTGTACTACTCTGTTTGTACTACTCAGGATGTACTACTTAGTGTGTACTACTCTGGATTAACTACTCCTGGTGTACTACTCTCTGTGTACTACTCAGGGTGTAATACTCAGGTTGTAATACTCAGGATGTATTACTCAAAGTGTACTACTCAGGATGAACTACTCAGAGTGTATTACTCTAGATGAACTACTCAGGGTGTTCTACTCTGGGTGTACTACTCTGGGTGTACTACTCAGGTTGTACTACTCAGGGTGTACTACTCTGGATAAACTACTCAGGGTGTACTACTTAGTGTGTACTACTCTGGATTAAACTACTCCTGGTGTACTACTCTGTGTGTACTACTCTCTGTGCACTACTCAAAGTGTACTACTCAGGATGAACTACTCATTGTGTACTACTCAGAGTGTATTACTCTAGATGAACTACTCAGGGTGTTCTACTCTGGGTGTACTACTCAGGATATACTACTCAAAGTGCTCTACTCAGGGTTTACTTCTCAGGGTGTACTATTCAGGGTGAACTACGCAGGGTGTACTACTCAGAGTGTACTTCTCTGGGTGTACTGCTCTGGGTGTATTGCTCAGGATGTACTACTCAAGGCGTACTACTGAGGGTGTACTACTTTGGGTGTACTACTCTGTGTGTACTACCCTGGAATTGCTACTCAGGGTGTACTACTCTGAGCGTACTACTCAGTGTGTAGTACTCTGGGCGATCTACTCTGGGTGAACTACACTGGATGTACTACTCAGGGTGTACTGCTCAGGATGTACTACTACGAGTGTACTATTCAGAGTGTACTAGCTCACGGTGAACTATTCAGGGTGTACTACTCTGGATGTACTACTCTGGGTGTACTACTCAGGATATACTTCTCAGGATGTACTATTTAGGGTGTACTAATCAGGATGTACTACTCAGGGTGTACTACTCAGAGTGTTCTACACAGGGTGTACTGCTCTGAGTGTACTACTCTGAGTGTACTACTCTGGGTCTACAATTTTTGGTGTACTGCTTAGGGTGTACTACTCAGTATGTACGTACTACTTAGTACGTACTACTCAGGATGTACTACTCAGGCTGTACTACTACAGGTGCACTACTCTGGGTGTACTACTCAGAGTGTTCTACTCAGGGTGTACTTCTCAGGGTGTACTACTCCGGGTGTACTACTCAGGGTGTACATTTTATGTACTACTCAAGGTGTACTACTATGGGCGTATTGCTATTGTTGTACTACTCTGTGTGTACTCCTAAGAGTGTACTACTCAGGGTGTACAACTCAGGATGTACTCCTCAGGATATACTACTCTGAGTGTACTAGTCAGGGTGTACTACTCAAGGTATACTTCCCAGGGCGCACCATTTAGGGTGTACTACTCGTGATGTACTACACTGGGTGTACTACTCGGAAAGTACTAGCTCAAGGTGTACTATTCAGGGTGTACTACTCTAGGTGTACTACTCAGGGTGTACGACTCATAGTGTTCTACTCTGAATGAAGTTCTCCTGGTGTACTACTCTGGGTGTACTACTCTCTGTGTACTACTCTGGGTGTACTACTCAGTATGTACTACTCAAAGTGTACAACTCAGGATGAACTACTCATTGTGTACTACTCAGGATGTACTACTCAGAGTGTACTACTCAGAGTGTACTACTCTAGATGAACTACTCAGGGTGTACTATTTTGGGTGTACTTCTCAAGGTGTACAACTGAGGATGTACTACTGAGAGTGACCTATTCAGGATATACTACTCCAGGTGTACTACTCAGAATGTACTACTCAGGGTGTACTACTCTGGATAAACTACTCAGGGTGTACTAATCTGGGTGTACTACTCTGGGTGAACTACTCTGGGTGTACTACTCAGGGTGTACTACTCTGGGTGTACTACTTAGGGTGTACTTCTCTGGGTGTACTACTCAAGGTGTACTACTCTTGATAAACTTCTCAGGGTGTACTTCTCTGGGTGTACTACTCTGGGTGAATTACTCAGGAAGTACTACTCAGATTGTACTACTCAGGGTTTACTGCTTTTCATGTATTACTCAGGGTGTACTTCTATGGGTAAACTGCTGTGGTAGTTCTACTCTATGTGTACTACTCAGAATTTACTACTTAGGGTGTACTACTCAGAATGTACTACTCAGGGTGTATTACCCAGGATGTACTACTCAGGGTGTACTATTCAGGGTGTACTACTTTGTTTGTACTAAGGATGTACTACTTAGGGTGTACTACTCTGTATAAACTACTCCTGGTGTACTACTCTGGGTGTACTACTCCCTGTGCACTACTCTGGGTGTACTACTCAATATGTATTACTCAAAGTGTACTATTCAGGATGAAATACTCATTGTGTACTACTCAGGATGTACTACTCAGAGTGTATTACTCTAGATGAACTACTCAGGGTTTACTATCCTGGGTGTACAACTCTGGGTGTGCTACACCGGATGTACTACTCTGGACATACTATTCTGGGTGTTCTACTCATGATGAACTAGTCAGGGGTGTACTACTCTGGATAAACTACTCCGGGTGTACTACTCAGTATTTAATACTCAGGGTGTACTACTCTTGATAAACTACTCAGGGTGTACTACTCTGGGTGTACTACTCTTGCTGTACTATTCAGGATGTACTACTCAGGGTGTACTACTCAGGGTGTACTACTCAGGTTTTACTACTTTTTATATACTACTCAGGGTGTACTTCAATTTGTGAACTGCTGTGGTTGTTCTACTCTATATGTACTACCCAGGATGCACTACTCAGGGTTTACTATTTAGGGTGTACTATTTATGATGTACAACTCTGGGTGTACTTCTAAGAGTGTACAAGCTCTGGGTATACTACTCAGGGTGTACTACTCAGGATGTACTATTCATTATGCCCTACTTAGGGTTTACTACTATGGGTGTACTACTCAGTTTACTACTCAGGGTGTACTACTCTAAGTGTACTCTCTGGGGGAACTACTCAGCATGTACTACTCATGGGGTACTACTCAGGGTTTACTACTTTTTATGTACTACTCAGGGTGAATTACTATGGAGGTATTACTATGGTTATACTATTCTATGTGTACAACTCACAGTGTACTACTCAGGGTGTACTACTCAGGATGTACTACTCATTAAGTACTACTCACTGTGTACTACTCAGGATGTACTACTCAGGGTGTACAACTCATGGTGTACTACTCAGGATCAACTATTCTGGGTGTACTACTCAAATTGTATTAGCTCAGAGTGTACTACTCAGGGTGTACTACTCAGTGTGTACTTCTCTGGTTGTACTACTCTCTGTGTACTACGCTGGGTGTGCTACTCAGGATGAACTACTCAGGGTGTACTACTCTGGGTGTACTGTTCTCTGTGTACTACGCTGGGTGTACTACTCTGGATGAACTACTCAGGGTGTACTGCTCTGGGTGTACTACTCTGGGTTTACTACTCTGGGTGAACTACTTAGGATATACTACTCAAAGTGTACTACTCAGAATGAACTACTCAGAGTGTACTACTCAGGGTGTACTACTTAGGATGTACTACACAGGATGTACTAATCTGAGTATACTACTCAGGGTGTACTACTAAGTGTGTACTATTCAGGGTGTGCTACTCATGATGTACTACTCTGGGTGTACTACTCATGATGTTCTACTATTGGTGTACTACTCTGGGTGTATTACTCAGGATGTTCTACTCGAGGTGTACTACTCTGGATGAACTACTCCTGGTGTACTACTGTGTGTGTACTACTCTCTGTGTACTACTCAGGGTGTACTACTCAGGATGTACTACTCAATGTGTACTACTCATGATGAACTACTCATTGTGTACTACTCAGGATGAACTACTCTGGGTGTACTACTCTGGGTGTACTAATCTGGATGTACTACTCAGGGTGTACTACTCTAAATGAACAACTAAGGGTGTACTACTCTGGGCTGTACTGCCCTGTGTGTTCTGCTCAGGAAGTACTACTCAGGGTGTACTAATCAGTGTTCAAGCTTAGGGTGTACTACTCAGGGTGTATTACTTTGGGTGTTCTATTGTGGATGTACTACTCAGAGTGTACTACTCTGGATGAACTACTCTGCGTGTACTACTCTGGGAGTACTACTCTGGATGAACTACTCTGCGTGTACTACTCTGGGAGTACTACTCTGGATGAACTACTCTGCGTGTACTACTCTGGGAGTACTACTCTGTGGTGTACTACTCAGGATGTACTACTCAAAGTGTACAACTCAGGATGAACTACTCAGGGAGTACTACTCTGGGTGTAGTATTGTGGAGTTAAATACTTTTTATGTACTTCTCAGGGTGTACTACTCATGATGTACTACTAGTGGTGTACTACTCTGGGTGAACTACTCAAGATGTACTGCTCAGAATGTACTACTCAGGGTGTACTACTTAGGATGTACTACTCATGATGTACAACTCTGGGTGTGCTACACCGGATGTACTACTCTGGACATACTATTCTGGGTGTTCTACTCATGATGAACTACTCAGGGGTGTACTACTCTGGATAAACTACTCCGGGTGTACTACTCAGTATTTAATACTCAGGGTGTACTACTCTTGATAAACTACTCAGGGTGTACTACTCTGGGTGTACTACTCTTGCTGTACTATTCAGGATGTACTACTCAGGGTGTACTACTCAGGGTGTACTACTCAGGTTTTACTACTTTTTATGTACTACTCAGGGTGTACTTCAATTTGTGAACTGCTGTGGTTGTTCTACTCTATATGTACTACCCAGGATGCACTACTCAGGGTTTACTATTTAGGGTGTACTATTTATGATGTACAACTCTGGGTGTACTTCTAAGAGTGTACTAGCTCTGGGTATACTACTCAGGGTGTACTACTCAGGATGTACTATTCATTATGCCCTACTTAGGGTTTACTACTATGGGTGTACTACTCAGTTTACTACTCAGGGTGTACTACTCTAAGTGTACTCTCTGGGGGAACTACTCAGCATGTACTACTCATGGGGTACTACTCAGGGTTTACTACTTTTTATGTACTACTCAGGGTGAATTACTATGGAGGTATTACTATGGTTATACTGTTCTATATGTACAACTCACAGTGTACTACTCAGGGTGTACTACTCAGGATGTATTACTCAAAGTGTACTACTCAGGATGAACTACTCATTGTGTACTATTCAGGATGTACTACTCAGAGTGTATTACTCTAGATAAACTACTCTGGATATACTACTTTGGGTTTACTACTCAGGATGTTCTACTCTGGGTGTACTACTCTATATAAACTACTCAGGGTGTACTTCTCTGGGTGTACTACTTTGGGTGTACTACTCTGGGAGTAATGCTCAGTATGTATTACTTGGGGTGTACTAAACTGGAAGAATTATTCAGGGTGTACTAATCTGGGTGTACTGCTCAGGATGTACTACTCAAGGCGTACTACTGAGGGTGTACTACTTTGGGTGTGCTACTCTGGGTGTACTACTCTGGGATTGCTACTCAGAGTGTACTACTCAGAGTGAACTAGCTCATTGTGTACTTCTCAGGGTGTACTACTCTGGGCGTTCTACTTTGGGTGAACTACACAGGATCTACTACTCAGGGTGTACTGCTCAGGATTTACTACTAAGAGTGTGCTACTCAGAGTGTACTAGCTCAGGGTGAACTACTCTGGGTGTACTACTCTGCAGGTACTACTCTGGATGTACTACTCGGGATGTACTTCTCAGGGTGTACTACTATTGGTGTACTACTCAGGGTGTACTATTCAGAGTGAACTAATCAGGGTGTACTACTCAGAATGTTCTACACAGGGTGTACTACTCTGAGTGTACCACTCTGAGTGTACTTCTCTACAATTTTTGGTGTACTGCTTAGGGTGTACTACACAGTACGTACTACTCAGGATGTACTACTCAGGCTGTACTACTACAGGTGCACTACTCTGGGTGTACTACTCAGAGTGTTCTACTCAGGGTGTACTTCTCAGGGTGTACAACTCAGGGTGTACTACTCAGGGTGTACTACATATTATGTACTACTCAGGGTGTACTACATTTTACATACTACTCAATGTGTACTACTATTTGTGTATTGGTATGGCTGTACTACTCTGTGTGTACTCCTAAGAGTGTACTACTCAGGGTGTACAACTCAGGATGTTTTCCTCAGGATGTACTACTCTGAATGTACTACTCAGGGTGTACTACTCAAGATATACTATTCAAGGCGTACCATTCAGGGTGTACTACTCATGATGTACTACACTTGGTGTACTACTCAGAAAGTACTAGCTCAGGGTGTGCTACTTAGGGTGTACTACTCTTGGTGTACTACTTAGGGTGTACTACTCATAGTGTTCTACTCTGAATGAAATTCCCCTGGTGTACTACTCTGGGTGTACTACTCAGGGTGTACTACTGAGCGACCTACTCAGGATATACTACTCCGTGTGAACTACTCAAGATGCACTTTTCAGGCTGTACTACTCTAGATAAACTACTCAGGGTGTACTACACTGGGCGTACAACTCTGGGTGTACTACTCAGGATGTACTACTGAGCGACCAACTCAGGATATACTACTCCGTGTGTACTACTCTGAATGTACTACTCAGGGTGTACTACTCTGGATAAACTACTCAGGGTGTACTAATCTGGGTGAACTACTCTGGGTGTACTACTCCGGCAGTACTACTCTGGGTGCACTACTTAGAGTGTACTTCTCTGGGTGTACTACTCAAGGTGTACTACTCTTGATAAGCTGCTCAGGGTGTACTACTCTGGGTGTAATACTCTGGGTGTACTACTCTGGGTGAATTACTCATGAAGTACTACTCAGGTTGTACTACTCAGGGTTTACTGCTTTTCATGTACTACTCAGGGTGTACTTCTATGGGTGAACTGCTGTGGTTGTTCTACTCTATGTGTACTACTCAGAATTTACTACTCAGGGTGAACTACCCAGGATGTACTACTCAGGGTGTACTATTCAGGGTGTTCCACTCATGATGTACTATTCTGGGTGTACTTCTAAGAGTGTACTAGCTCTGGGTATACTACTCAGGTTGTACTACTCTGTTTGTACTACTCAGGATGTGCTTCGTAGGGTGTACTACTCTGTATTAACTACTCCTAGAGTACTACTCTGCGTGTATTACTCTCTGTACACTACTCTGCGTGTATTACTCTCTGTACACTACTCTGGGTGTACTACTCAATATGTATTACTCAAAGTGTACAACTCAGGATGAACTACTCATTGTGTACTACTCAGGAGTTACTACTCCGAGTATACTACTCGGGATATACTACCCAGGGTATACTACTCTTTATAAACTACTCAGGGTGTACTAATCTGGGTGTACTACTCTGGGTGAACTACTCTGGGTGTACTACTCAGGGTGTACTACTCTGTGAGTAATACTTAAAGTGTACTTCTCGGGGTGTACTTCTCAAGGTGTACTACTCTTGATAAACGACTCAGGGTGTACTACTCTGGGTGAACTACTCAGGAAGTTCTACTCAGGGTGTTCTAATCAGGGTGTACTGCTCAGGGTTTACTACTTTTTGTGTACTACTCAGGGTGTATTACTCAGGGTGTACTACTATTAGTGTACTGCTGTAGCTGCACTACTCAATTTGTACTACTAAGAATGTACTACTCAGGGTGTACTACCCAGGAAGTACTACTCAGCGTGTACTATTCAAGGCGTACTGCTCATGAAGTACTACTCTGGGTGTACTTCTCAGAGTGTACTAGCTCTGGGTATACTAATCAGGGTGTACTACTCTGTTTGTACTACTCAGGATGTACTACTTAGTGTGTACTACTCTGGATTAACTACTCCTGGTGTACTACTCTCTGTGTACTACTCAGGGTGTAATACTCAGGTTGTAATACTCAGGATGTATTACTCAAAGTGTACTACTCAGGATGAACTACTCAGAGTGTATTACTCTAGATGAACTACTCAGGGTGTTCTACTCTGGGTGTACTACTCTGGGTGTACTACTCAGGTTGTACTACTCAGGGTGTACTACTCTGGATAAACTACTCAGGGTGTACTACTTAGTGTGTACTACTCTGGATTAAACTACTCCTGGTGTACTACTCTGTGTGTACTACTCTCTGTGCACTACTCAAAGTGTACTACTCAGGATGAACTACTCATTGTGTACTACTCAGAGTGTATTACTCTAGATGAACTACTCAGGGTGTTCTACTCTGGGTGTACTACTCAGGATATACTACTCAAAGTGCTCTACTCAGGGTTTACTTCTCAGGGTGTACTATTCAGGGTGAACTACGCAGGGTGTACTACTCAGAGTGTACTTCTCTGGGTGTATTGCTCTGGGTGTATTGCTCAGGATGTACTACTCAAGGCGTACTACTGAGGGTGTACTACTTTGGGTGTACTACTCTGTGTGTACTACCCTGGAATTGCTACTCAGGGTGTACTACTCTGAGCGTACTACTCAGTGTGTAGTACTCTGGGCGATCTACTCTGGGTGAACTACACTGGATGTACTACTCAGGGTGTACTGCTCAGGATGTACTACTACGAGTGTACTATTCAGAGTGTACTAGCTCACGGTGAACTATTCAGGGTGTACTACTCTGGATGTACTACTCTGGGTGTACTACTCAGGATATACTTCTCAGGATGTACTATTTAGGGTGTACTAATCAGGATGTACTACTCAGGGTGTACTACTCAGAGTGTTCTACACAGGGTGTACTGCTCTGAGTGTACTACTCTAAGTGTACTACTCTGGGTATACAATTTTTGGTGTACTGCTTAGGGTGTACTACTCAGTATGTACGTACTACTTAGTACGTACTACTCAGGATGTACTACTCAGGCTGTACTACTACAGGTGCACTACTCTGGGTGTACTACTCAGAGTGTTCTACTCAGGGTGTACTTCTCAGGGTGTACTACTCCGGGTGTACTACTCAGGGTGTACATTTTATGTACTACTCAAGGTGTACTACTATGGGTGTATTGCTATTGTTGTACTACTCTGTGTGTACTCCTAAGAGTGTACTACTCAGGGTGTACAACTCAGGATGTACTCCTCAGGATATACTACTCTGAGTGTACTAGTCAGGGTGTACTACTCAAGGTATACTTCCCAGGGCGCACCATTTAGGGTGTACTACTCGTGATGTACTACACTGGGTGTACTACTCGGAAAGTACTAGCTCAAGGTGTACTATTCAGGGTGTACTACTCTAGGTGTACTACTCAGGGTGTACGACTCATAGTGTTCTACTCTGAATGAAGTTCTCCTGGTGTACTACTCTGGGTGTACTACTCTCTGTGTACTACTCTGGGTGTACTACTCAGTATGTACTACTCAAAGTGTACAACTCAGGATGAACTACTCATTGTGTACTACTCAGGATGTACTACTCAGAGTGTACTACTCAGAGTGTACTACTCTAGATGAACTACTCAGGGTGTACTATTTTGGGTGTACTTCTCAAGGTGTACAACTGAGGATGTACTACTGAGAGTGACCTATTCAGGATATACTACTCCAGGTGTACTACTCAGAATGTACTACTCAGGGTGTACTACTCTGGATAAACTACTCAGGGTGTACTAATCTGGGTGTACTACTCTGGGTGAACTACTCTGGGTGTACTACTCAGGGTGTACTACTCTGGGTGTACTACTTAGGGTGTACTTCTCTGGGTGTACTACTCAAGGTGTACTACTCTTGATAAACTTCTCAGGGTGTACTTCTCTGGGTGTACTACTCTGGGTGAATTACTCAGGAAGTACTACTCAGATTGTACTACTCAGGGTTTACTGTTTTTCATGTATTACTCAGGGTGTACTTCTATGGGTAAACTGCTGTGGTAGTTCTACTCTATGTGTACTACTCAGAATTTACTACTTAGGGTGTACTACTCAGAATGTACTACTCAGGGTGTACTACCTAGGATGTACTACTCAGGGTGTACTATTCAGGGTGTACTACTTTGTTTGTACTAAGGATGTACTACTTAGGGTGTACTACTCTGTATAAACTACTCCTGGTGTACTACTCTGGGTGTACTACTCCCTGTGCACTACTCTGGGTGTACTACTCAATATGTATTACTCAAAGTGTACTATTCAGGATGAAATACTCATTGTGTACTACTCAGGATGTACTACTCAGAGTGTATTACTCTAGATGAACTACTCAGGGTTTACTATCCTGGGTGTACAACTCTGGGTGTGTTACACCGGATGTACTACTCTGGACATACTATTCTGGGTGTTCTACTCATGATGAACTAGTCAGGGGTGTACTACTCTGGATAAACTACTCCGGGTGTACTACTCAGTATTTAATACTCAGGGTGTACTACTCTTGATAAACTACTCAGGGTGTACTACTCTGGGTGTACTACTCTTGCTGTATTATTCAGGATGTACTACTCAGGGTGTACTACTCAGGGTGTACTACTCAGGTTTTACTACTTTTTATGTACTACTCATGGTGTACTTCAATTTGTGAACTGCTGTGGTTGTTCTACTCTATATGTACTACCCAGGATGCACTACTCAGGGTTTACTATTTAGGGTGTACTATTTATGATGTACAACTCTGGGTGTACTTCTAAGAGTGTACAAGCTCTGGGTATACTACTCAGGGTGTACTACTCAGGATGTACTATTCATTATGCCCTACTTAGGGTTTACTACTATGGGTGTACTACTCAGTTTACTACTCAGGGTGTACTACTCTAAGTGTACTCTCTGGGGGAACTACTCAGCATGTACTACTCATGGGGTACTACTCAGGGTTTACTACTTTTTATGTACTACTCAGGGTGAATTACTATGGAGGTATTACTATGGTTATACTATTCTATGTGTACAACTCACAGTGTACTACTCAGGGTGTACTACTCAGGATGTACTACTCATTAAGTACTACTCACTGTGTACTACTCAGGATGTACTACTCAGGGTGTACAACTCATGGTGTACTACTCAGGATCAACTATTCTGGGTATACTACTCAAATTGTATTAGCTCAGAGTGTACTACTCAGGGTGTACTACTCAGTGTGTACTTCTCTGGTTGTACTACTCTCTGTGTACTACGCTGGGTGTGCTACTCAGGATGAACTACTCAGGGTGTACTACTCTGGGTGTACTGTTCTCTGTGTACTACGCTGGGTGTACTACTCTGGATGAACTACTCAGGGTGTACTGCTCTGGGTGTACTACTCTGGGTTTACTACTCTGGGTGAACTACTTAGGATATACTACTCAAAGTGTACTACTCAGAATGAACTACTCAGAGTGTACTACTCAGGGTGTACTACTTATGATGTACTACACAGGATGTACTAATCTGAGTATACTACTCAGGGTGTACTACTAAGTGTGTACTATTCAGGGTGTGCTACTCATGATGTACTACTCTGGGTGTACTACTCATGATGTTCTACTATTGGTGTACTACTCTGGGTGTATTACTCAGGATGTACTACTCGGGGTGTACTACTCTGGATGAACTACTCCTGGTGTACTACTGTGTGTGTACTACTCTCTGTGTACTACTCAGGGTGTACTACTCAGGATGTACTACTCAATGTGTACTACTCATGATGAACTACTCATTGTGTACTACTCAGGATGAACTACTCTGGGTGTACTACTCTGGGTGTACTAATCTGGATGTACTACTCAGGGTGTACTACTCTAAATGAACAACTAAGGGTGTACTACTCTGGGCTGTACTGCCCTGGGTGTTCTGCTCAGGAAGTACTACTCAGGGTGTACTAATCAGTGTTCAAGCTTAGGGTGTACTACTCAGGGTGTATTACTTTGGGTGTTCTATTGTGGATGTACTACTCAGAGTGTACTACTCTGGATGAACTACTCTGCGTGTACTACTCTGGGAGTACTACTCTGGATGAACTACTCTGCGTGTACTACTCTGGGAGTACTACTCTGGATGAACTACTCTGCGTGTACTACTCTGGGAGTACTACTCTGTGGTGTACTACTCAGGATGTACTACTCAAAGTGTACAACTCAGGATGAACTACTCAGGGAGTACTACTCTGGGTGTAGTATTGTGGAGTTTAATACTTTTTATGTACTTCTCAGGGTGTACTACTCATGATGTACTACTAGTGGTGTACTACTCTGGGTGAACTACTCAAGATGTACTGCTCAGAATGTACTACTCAGGGTGTACTACTTAGGATGTACTACTCATGATGTACAACTCTGGGTATACTACTGAGGGTGTACGACTCATAGTGTTCTACTCTGAATGAAGTACTCCTGGTGTACTTCTCTGGGTGTACCTCTCTCTGTGTACTACTCTGGGTGTACTACTCAGTATGTACTACTCAACGTGTATAACTCAGGATGAACTACTCATTGTGTGTTACTCAGGATATACTACTCAGAGTGTGCTACGCCGGATGAACTATTCAAGGTGTACTACTCAGGGTGTAATACTCTGGTTGTGCAACTCAAGATGCACGTTTCTGGGTGTACTACTCTAGATGAACTACTCAGGGTTTACTACACTGGGTGTACTACTCTGGGTGTACTACTGAGTGACCTACTCAGGTTATACTACTCCGTGTATACTACTCAGAATGTACTTCTCAGGGTGTACTACTCTGGATAAACTACTCTGGATAAACTACTCAGGGTGTACTAATCTGGGTGTACTACTCTGGGTGAACTACTCCGGGTGTACTACTCTGGGTGTACTACTTAGGGTGTACTTCTCTGGGAGTACTAATCAAGTTGTACTACTCTTGATAAACTACTCAGGTTGTACTTTTCTGGGTGTACTACTCTGGGTGAACTACTCATGAAGTACTACTCAGGTTGTACTACTCAGGGTTTACTGCTTTTCATGTACTACTCAGGGTGTACTTCTATGGGTGAACTGCTGTGGTTGATCTACTCTATGTGTACTACTCAGAATTTACTACTCAGGGTGAACTACCCAGTATGTACTACTCAGGGTTAACTATCCAGGGTGTACAACTCATGATGTACTACTCTGGGTGTACTTCTATGAGTGTACTAGCTCTGGGTATACTACTCAGGGTGTACTACTCTGTTTGTACTACTCAGGATGTATAACTTAGGGTGTACTACTCTGTATTAACTATTCCTGGAGTACTACTCTGTATTAAGTATTCCTGGAGTACTACGCTGTATTAACTATTCCTGGAGTACTACTCTGGGTGTACTACTCTCTGTGCACTACTCTGGGTGTACTACTCAATATGTATTACTCAAAGTGTACTACTCAGGATGAACTACTCATTATGTACTACTCAGGATGCACTACTCAGGGTGTACTACTCTAGATGAACTAGACAGGGTGTAATACTCTGGGTGTACTACTCAGGATGTACTACTCAGAGTGTACTACAAAGAATATACTACTCCGGGTGTACTACTCAGGATGTACTACTCAGAGTGTATTACTCTAGATAAACTACTCTGGGTGTACTACTCAGGATGTACTACTCTGGGTGTACTACTCTGGGTGTACTACTCAGGATGTACTACTCAGGGTGTACTACTCTGGGTGTACTACTCTGGGTGTACTACTCTGGGTGTACTACTCTGGGTGTACTACTCAGTATGTACTATTTACGGTGTACTACACTGGGAGAATTATTCAGGGTGTACTACTCTGGGTGTACTGCTCTGGGTGTACTGTTGATGATGTACTACTCAAGGCGTACTACTGAGGGTGTACTACTCTGAGTGTACTATTCTGGGATTCCTAATCAGGGTGTACTACTCTGAGCGTACTACTCAGGGTGTACTTCTCAGGAGATACTACTCAGAGTGTACTACTCAAAGTGTACTAGCTCAGTGTGTACTGGTCAGGGTGTACTACTCTGGGCGTTCTACTCTGGGTGAACAACACTGGATGTACTACTCAGGGTGTACTGCTCAGGATGTACTACTAAGAGTGTACTACTCAAAGTGTACTAGATCAGGGTGAACTACTCAGGGTGTACCACTTTTGATGTACTACTCTGGGTGTACTACTCAGGATGTACTTCTCAGGGTGTACTACTCAGGATGTACTACTCAGGGTGTAATACTCTGGATAAACTACTAAGGGAGTACTCCTCTGGGTGTTCTACTCAGGATGTACTACTCAAAGTGTACTACTCAGGATGTTATACTCAGAGTGTACTACTAAGGATAAACTACTCAGGGTGTACTGCTCTTGGTGTACTACTCTGGGTGTACTACTCTGCATATAATATTCTGGGTGTACTACTCAGGTTGTACTACTCAGGATGTATTGCTCAGGGTGTATTACTCTGAGTGTCCTACTCAGGGTGTACTACTCAGAGTGAAATACTCTGAATGTACTACTTTGAGTGTGCTATTCTGGGTGTACTGCTCAGGGTGTACTACTCTGTATGTACTTCTCAGGATTTACTACTCAGGGTGTACTACTCAGGATGTACTATTCATGATGCACTACTTAGGGTTTACTACTACGGGTGTACTACTCTGGGTGTACTACTCAGTGTACTACTCAGGGTGTACTACCCTGGGTGAACAACTCAGAATGTACTTCTCAAAGTGCTGTACTCAGGGTGTACTACTCTGGGTGTACTACTCAGTGTACTACTCAGGGTGTACTACTCTGGGTGAACAACTCAGAATGTACTTCTCAAAGTGCTGTACTCAGGGTGTACTACTCTGGGTGTACTACTCAGGGGTCCACTGCCACCCACAAGATGGGTATGGGGTCCACTACCACCCACAAGATGGGTATGGGGTCCACTACCACCCACAAGATGGGTATGAGGTCAACTACCGCCCAAGGATTGATATAAATGCCACAACTTCCCACGTGGTGTTTGTGTTGGGAGTGGTGATGGTGTTTGGAGTGGTTGTGGTGTTGGGAGTTACATGTAGATTGTGGTGGACCCCATACCCATTCTGTGGGCAGGAATGGATCCTATAACCATCCGGTGGGCGGTAATGGACCCCATAATAATTCTGTGGGGTGGTAGTAGACCCCATACCTATGCTGTGAGTAGTAGTGCCCCCCCCCATACCCATCCTGTGAGTGGTGACAGTTTGTGATGATGTTAGACATTCCAATGTAACATCGTTTTCTGTAGACGTTCCTACAATCTCTTTTTTCTTTTCAAAGATTTTCAAAGCATACATTATTGTATATAATGTTGATTTGGGAAGCACCATTATTATCTGTAATAACTATTTATTTATTTATTTATTTATTTATTTATTTATTTATATATAGACAAGAGGGTACATTGGGATTGAGAGAATACATAGCAAGTGATTACATTCTTGTTAAGCCACTAGTACGTGCAGCGTTTCGGGTAGTTCCTTAATCTAACAGAAAATTTTAAGTAGGTAAATACTAGCAAAATTTATAAAATGATACCAAGTACATTGTAAAAAAAAAATGAGATGAGAGAGCTTTGAATGTATACTAAAGCACATATAGGGAGCTCAGACTTATTACATTGACAGCTTGAATGGTAGTTTAAGAAAGATAAATAGGCACAATACAGCATATTGCTAGCACATATAAGAAGACAGCAATGACCACAATAGTAAAGTTGATTGGATTAAGAACATAAAGATTGGGAGATTGCGTAACACTAGATACAGAACAATTTTAAAGCACAAAATAGGAAATCATGAAGAAGAAATAAGGTACTTAATTATAATCATTAAATAGTAATAATAAACTTAATAAGTAATAATAAACTTAATAAACTAATAGAGCTTATTATAACTATAAATCCCATACCCATCCTGTGGGCAGTAGTGGACCCAATATACTCATCCTGTTAGTGGTAGTGGACCCCATGCCCATCTTGTGGGCGGTAATGGACCCCATACCCATCCTGTGGGCGGTATTGGATCCCCTACCCATCCCATGGGCGGTATTGGACCCCTAGCCATCCTGTGGGCGGTAATGGACCCCATAACCATCCTGTGGGCGGTAATGAACCCAATACCCATCTTGTGGGCGGTATTGGACTCCATATGTTCCCATCCAGTGGGTGGTAGTAGACCCATTACTCATCCTGCGGGCGGTATTGGACCCAATACACATCCTTTGGGCGGTAGTGGACCCCCATACCCATCCTCTAGGTGGTAATGGACCCCATACTCATCCTGTTGGCGTTATTGGACGCCATACCCATTCTGTGGGCAATATTGGACCCCATACCCATCCTGTGGTTAGTAGTGGACTCCATACCCATCCTGCGGGCGAAAATGAACTCCATACCAGTACTGTGGGTGGTAGTGACCCCCATAGCCATCCTGTAGGCAGTAGTGGACCCCATATCCATCCTGTGGGCGGTAGTGCACCCCATACCAATCCTGTGTCCAGTACTGGACCCCATCTCCCTCCTATGGGTGGTAGTGACCCCATACCCATTCTGTGGGTGGTAGTGCCCCCCCCCCTATCCAATCTGTGAGTGGTTGTTGACCCAATACCCATCATGTTGGCGGTAGTGGACTTCACACCCATCCTGTGGGCAGTAGTGGACCCCATACCCACCCTGTGGGAAGTATTGGACCCCATGCCTATCCTGTGGGCGGTATTGGATCCATAACCATCTTGTGGGCGGTATTGGACCCATACCCATCCTGTGGGACGTATTGGACCCCATACCCATCCTGTGGGCGGAAGTGGACCCCATACCTATCCTATGGGTGGTAGTGACCCCATACCCATCCTGTGGGCGGTAGTGCACCCCGTACCAATCCTGTGGGCAGTAGTGGACCCCATGCCCATCCTGTGAGTGGTAGTGACCCCATACCCATCCAGTGGGTGGTAATGGCCTCCCCCATACCCATCCTGTGAGTGGTTGTCGACCCAATATCCCATCATGTGGGTGGTAATGGACCCCATACCCATTCTTTGGACGGTAGTGCACCCCGTACCAATCCTGTGGGCATTAATGTACCCCATGCCCTACAACAATCAGTACTCTTCAGAACAAACTCATTATGTCCACGAATAATGGACTTGCCGAAAAAGTCTCCCATTCAAACTATCACTAATAGAGTAACCTCATTCATCTTTACCAACATACAAGGACTGAAAACAAGAACAAACAACAAAGTACAGTTCATAAATGGCCTCCTCACGGAGTCAAATGCAGTATTTGGAGCTTTCACAGAAACCCATGCAGGGGAATTGTTGGACAGTGAGATCTGGATTCCAGGATATAACCTATACAGGTGTGATAGGAAAATTAGGTCACATGGAGGAGTGGGTCTGTATATTAGGGAAGACCTTGTATGCTCGGAGCTCCTAAACGTTACAAATGAGGTGGTAGAGGTACTGGGATTAAAAATAGAGAAAATAAATTTAGTGATTATACTAATATACAAACCGCCAGATGCATCGGCTGAGGAATTCACAGAACAGATAAGCAAAATAGAGAATAGCCTTGATAATTTGGAGAACCCGATACCTGATATTATCTTCCGAGGTGACTTCAACTTGCCTAGTCTCAGGTGGAAAATAGCAAACAATAATATTATACCAGGAAATCTATCAGGACCTAACCAACCACAGATTAGAGAACTACTTAGATTCTGTGACAAATTTTCACTCAATCAGCAGAAATCGGAGCCAACGAGAAATGAAAATATTCTAGATCTGGTCTTTACGAACAATGAAGACATTATCAGAGACATTACGATATCAGATACCACATACTCAGATCACAAACTCATTGAAGTGCAAACGACCATCAATACTCAGAATAGACCTAAAACGTTGATAAAGCGAGAGGGGCTATTCAGTAAATTCAATTTTAATAATAAAAGGATAGACTGGGAGATAATAAACAGGGAACTTACAAACATTCCATGGGGAACTGTTCTAAATAATACAAGTCCTACAGAAGGAATAGAAAAACTGACTTCAGAAGCGTATCAAGTCTGTCTGAAACATGTTCCTTTGAGGAAAGCCAGAAAGAGATCTAACGTAGAAAAAGAACGCAGACGACACTATAAACGCAGGAAAAAAATAACGGAACTGCTTATGCAGACACGAATTTCCCGTCAAAGAAGGAATAATTTAAATAGGGAGATTGAAGAAATCGAGCGGAAATTGAAACACTCATATGAAACTGAAGAAAGGCAGTTAGAACAGAAAGCAATTCAGGAAATAAAGAAAAATCCACAATATTTCTTCTCATATGCGAAATCAAAAGCAAAAAACCACTGCCAGTATTGGACCTATTCGTACAAGTGAAGGTTCATACACGGAGGATAACAAAGAAATTAGTGAAATCCTAAAACAGCAGTATGAGGACATGTTTAGCACTCCAATAAACAACATGAAGGTGGAAGATCCAGACAATTTCTTTATGCGGGATATTCAAACCCCTGTTAATATAACTGATATAAACACGAGCGCACTAAATTTTGAAAAAGAAATTGAAAACATGCCCATGCACTCGGCCCCAGGTCCAGACTCGTGGAATTCAATATGTATAAAGAAATGCAAAGTGCCGGTAGCACAGGCACTCAGTATAGTGTGGAGGAAGAGCTTGGACACGGGGAGATACCAGATGCACTTAAAGTAGCAGACATAGCCCCTCTACACAAGGGAGGGAGCAAAGCATTGGCAAAAAATTATAGACCAGTTGCACTAACATCGCACATCATAAAAGTATTTGAGAGAGTGATTAGGAGTCAGGTCACCAATTTCATGGAGACCAATGACCTTCACAACCCAGGCCAACAAGGATTTCGAGCGGGAAGATCGTGCCTCTCACAGCTACTTGAGCACTACGACAAAGTCACTGAGGCATTAGAAGAAAAACAGAATGCTGATGTGCTATACACGGACTTTGCAAAGGCTTTCGATAAATGTGACCATGGCGTGATAGCACACAAAATGAAGTCAATGGGAATAACCGGTAAAGTAGGACGCTGGATACTCAGTTTTCTGCAAAACAGGACTCAGCGAGTAACTGTCAACCATATAAAATCTAGTCCAAGTGCAGTGACAAGCTCTGTACCTCAGGGTACAGTCCTTGCACCGCTGCTTTTCCTTATTCTCATATCAGATATAGACAAAAATACAAGTCACAGCTTCGTATCATCCTTTGCAGATGACACAAAAATCAGTATGAAAATTACCTCGGCTGAGGACATTGAAAAACTTCAAGCTGATATTAATAAGGTTTTCGACTGGGCATCAGAAAATAACATGATGTTTAACAGTGATAAATTCCAGGTACTCAGGTACGTTAAAAATGAGGACCTTAAGGGGGCGATAGTTAGGGTTCATAAAAGTTGTTCTAGTGCAATGAAAATTTATTGACGTGTTACACGTGAAGAGGGCTGCAAGTGGTCCAAGTTTCAGCATCGCAGCCTAAATAGAGAGGGAGAAAAAAAAAAAAAACTTTTTTTAACCATTTTTTTACATGTTTTAAAGTTGATATAACAAATACAAATATCAACTGATATTATTTCTATGATACTCAGCTATCACAATACTATATAATAAAGGTTGTCTAGTGGCATTATTATCCCAAACCTATTTAGTGCAATAATACAAATTTTCAAAGTTCACCCAAAAAATTATGCAACAAAATGATGTTTATAAATATATATAAAATCAATAAATGATCTTAGGGGAAATATATAACTTGAGTTTTTAGAGGCACAGACTCTACATATAATGTGCAAGTTCCATGTAAATTGAATAATAAATAAAAAAGTTATTCAACCATATAGTTGCAAATTAGTTACCTGTAAAAAATGAAGGTCAAAGTTCAGCCACCTTTGGCTGAGGTTGATGAACTACCAATTTCAATCAAAATTACCACCCTTGTAGATTGGCATTCCTTCAGTAAGGTGTGTAAGTTCCATGAAGATTGCCTGATAAAAAAAAAAAAAAAAAAATTATTAAAAAAAAAAAATTAAAAAAAAAAAATAAAAAAAATTAAAAAAAAGACAGCAGCTTTATATTTACAATTATTTATGATATAGTATCAAGATATAAAACATAATACATACTAACCTAATATAATTGGTCTGAAATATGCAACATCTTGCAACATCAAGAGGGAGAACGTCTTGAGTTGCAGGTCTAAGATCTTGAGTGGCAGGTGCCGCAGGTGGTGTGGCAGGTGCCGCAGGTGGTGTGGCATGTGCAGCAGGAGGTGTGGCAGGTGCCACAGAGGTGTGGCAGGTGCCACAGGAGGTGTGGGTGCCTGGGTGTGAGGCGAGGTAGTGTGTTGTGGGGGCGGGAGGCTGCCCTCTCTCTTCACTCAAGGGAACTCTTGTTTTGCCTCAGTGTGGCTTTACGCTCCTTCTTTACTTGGCTAACGCGTAGAGCTCTTGCCTTTAGAGCTTTCTTCTTGTCCGATACTATATCCATTGTGCAGTATATGCAAGAAAATACGATCTGTGCGAGCGCGTCAGGCATGCGACCGCCGGCACAGACACTGAGAGGGTGACTAAGCCAGTAAATCGGATTATAGCCCCTCCCTCTCACAGAAGACAGTTGCCAGCGAGTGTGTTTATAATTTGTATATGCATAACAAGATATTCTCCACTCTATTGCGAAATACTAGACGCTTACAACGTATGACGCATCACCCTACGGCGCACCCGAGCCGCGAGGACCAGATTTCGGGCAATTGCGGCTGGAAAATTTGCTGTAATTACGTTATTTATTATCATAACATTAAACGGTTTGCACCACGGTGTTGCCAGAACGTTGTAGTATTTTTATAAATTTTTCGTGTTTGGCCGAATTTTTTCGGCCAAACAATGATAACGCCCTCTTAAACCATAATACATAGTACAAAACACAATCAAATGTACCCATAGTAGGAAAACAGCATGTAAAGGATTTGGGAATAATAATGTCTGACGACCTAACGTTTAAGGAGCATAACCAAGCAAATATTGCGACAGCCAGAAAAATGATAGGATGGATTACGAGAACTTTCAAATCCAGGGATCCCATCACAATGGTTGTACTCTTCAAGTCACTTGTGTTGTCCCGTCTTGAGTACTGCTCAGTACTCACTTCCCCCTTCAGAGCAGGAGAAATTGCTGAAATAGAGGGAATGCAGAGAACATATACGGCACGCATAGACGCAATAAAGCACCTAAATTATTGGGATCGTCTCAAAGCCCTCCAAATGTACTCGCTAGAAAGAAGACGAGAGAGGTATCTAATAATATACACCTGGAAGATACTGGAGGGCCAAGTACCAAATCTACACAGTAAAATAACAACGTACTGGAGTGAACGACATGGAAGAAAATGTAGAATAGAACCAGTGAAGAGCAGAGGTGTCATAGGCACAATCAGAGAACACTGTATAAACATCAGAGGTCCGCGGTTGTTCAACGTCCTCCCAGCAAGCATAAGAAATATTGCCGGAACAACCGTGGACATTTTCAAGATGAAACTCGATTTATTCCTCCAAGGAGTGCCGGACCAACCGGGCTGTGGTGGGTATGTGGGGTTGCGGGCCGCTCCAAGCAACAGCCTGGTGGACCAAACTCTCACAAGTCGAGCCTGGCCTCGGGCTGGGCTTGGGGAGTAGAAGAACTCCCAGAACCCCATCAACCAGGTATGCCCATCCTGTGGGTGAAAGTGACCCCATACCCATCCTGTGGGTGGTAGTGGCTCTCCATACTCAATCTATGAGTGGTTGGCTACCCAGTACCCATCATGTTGATGGTAGTGAACCTCGTACCCATCCTGTGGGCGGTAGTAGACCCCATACTCATTTTGTGGGCGGTAGTGGCGCATATACCCATCCTGTGGATGGACGTGGCCCCCATACCCACCCTGTCGGCGGTATTGGACCCCATATAAATCCTGTGAGCAGAATTGGACCCCATTTCAATCCTGTGAGCATAATTGGACCCCATACCCATCCTGTGGGCGGTAGTGGACCCCAATATCCCTTCTGTGGATGATAGGGGGTCCCCAAAGTCATCCTGTTGGCGGTAGAGGACCGTCCTGTGGATGATAGTGGTCCCCCAACCCCATCCTGTGGGCTGTAGTGAACCCCATACCTATTCTGCGGGCGGTACGTGACCCCATAAGCATATTGTGGGCGGTAATGGACCCATGCCCATCCCGTGGGCGGTACTGGATCCTATACTCATCCTGTATGCGGCAGTGGAGGTCATACCCATCCTTTGAGCTCTGGTGGACACCATACTTATCATGTGGGCGGCAATGGGCGAAATATCCATCCTGTGGGCGGTAATGGACCCAGTACCCACCCTGAGGGCTGTAGTGAACCCCATACACGTCCTATGGGTGGTAGTTAACCCCATACCCATCCTGTGGGCGGTAGCAGACGATATACTAATCCTGTCGGTGGTAGTTAAGCATATACCCATTCCGTGGACGGTACTGGACCCCTATTCTTATGCTGTGGGCGAAAATGGAGGCCATACCCATCCTGTGGGCGGTAGTAGACACAGGTAGTAGAACACAGTTCACTATACCGCCCTTTGAGCGGTATAGTGAACGCCACACGCATCCTTTAGGCGGAAGTGAAACATACACCCATCCTGTGGGCAGAAGTGGACCCCATACCCATCCTGAAGGCGGTAGTGGTCACCATACTCATCCTGTGGGTGGTAGATGACCGTATACCCATCTTGTAGGCGGTAGTGGACCCCATACCCATCCTGTGGATGACAGTGTTCCCTGTTCACATCCTATGGGTAGTTATGGAGCCCAGACCCATCCTACAAGTGGTATGGACCTCTTACCCACCTAACAGGTGGTAGTGGACCCTATACCCATCCTACAGTAGGTAGTAGACACAATACCATCCTGTTTGCAGTAGTTTACCTATAGACAATCCAACGTAACATCGTTTTCTGTTGATGTTCCTACAATACATCCTTTAAAGTTTTTTAAAGCACAAAATAGTGTATATAATATTGATTGGTGAAGCACTATTATTCTATGTAATAATTTATAGTGCTTATTATAATTTACTAAGAACAACTAATATTTCTCAAAACAAAACTACGAGCCTTCAATAGGATGTAGCTGAACTGTAATATTCTAAGAGCATGGACAATACCAGGTAAATTTCACAACCCATGTGTGCCCTGAAAACTACAATTTTCATTATAATTGAACCAAACACGACTATTCTGCTGTCTACGACGATGGACGGGTACTGTGAGACGTAAATTGGTACGTGAGGAAGAGTTTGGGCCTTGAAAAAAATATAACTGGGAATATACCACATATGTACTAATTCATAAGCAAAATATTGACTATAAGCAGTAAATCATATATGTTCTGTCTTGTGCGAGAGCGGGATGCTTAAAGAATGCAAATAAGAGCTTTGCGATCCCTTGTCTACAATATTTATTAAATCATTAGAATCAGGCAGAGTGCCAGAGTTGTGGAAGGTTGCTAATGTGGTACCAATTTTTAAGAAAGGAGATCAAATTCACTGGAAAGGTGAAGAGTTAGGGGTCACATGATAGAGGTATACAAGTGGATGAATGGACATAACAAAGGGGATATTAATAGGGGTATTAAAAGTATCAACACAAGACAACACGAAACAATGGGTATAAATTGGATAAGTTTAGATTTAGGAAAGACTTGGGTAAATACTGGTTCGGCAACAGGGTTGTTGATTTGTGGAACCAATTACCACGTAATGTGGTGGAGGTGGGGTCCCTCGATTGTTTCAAGCGTGGGTTGGACATGTATATGAGTGGGATTGGGTGGTTATAGATAGGAGCTGCCTCGTATGGGCCAATACGCCTTCTACAGTTAACTATATTCATATGCTCCTATAGGGATAGAGTATTGGCTGTCATTAGCAAATCGGTATTAAGGCAATCACAGCAACCTGACTGTTCAACTATGTGGGAACCGACCTGTGAGATTTATATTTATTTAATTTATATGACTATATAAAATTTATATTTACGTTAATTTATATATTTCGATAGCAATTTGTATGACGTTTAGTGGACTGTATTTCCGCAATATTCTCACAAATCGATTCCTACACATAAGGGGGGGGGGATTATATTAAATATATATATATATATATATATATATATATATATATATATATATATATGTATATGTGTATATATATATTATATATGTATATATGTATATGTGTATATATATATATATATATATATATATATATATATATATATATATATATATATATATATATATATATATATATATATATATATATATATATATATATATATATATATATATATATATATATATATATATATATATATATATATATATATATATATACATATATGCAGGCAGTCAAACTACAGCATTAAACTATATATATTAGTATATAAATGATGAAGCCTTATCTGATTGTATAGCAGGCTTAGTCCACCAGGTATAACTATGATATAGACACCAAATAATCCTCATATGAGGCTAGCTTGTAATACCCTAGTAACTGATGTACCAAGAATAATTCTTACTTCCTCTTCTTGTTCCTGTATTTAGACGCTGTTTCTCGTGCTAACCGGTTCGCCCTATATCAACCTAACATTAACTGACCAGAAATGATCAGATAAACGGGTTACGGTAAAACACTTCCCTTGTTTATGTTGACTGCATGTTGATGATGGTAGAAGCACGAGTTTGATCTCCATAACACTTCGTCCAAGAGAAATTATAGGAGCTGAATATTATCCTGCCACTATGGTCTTCAACAATGGCTGACCTCCCTCACCACTCACACCTTGCTCTCCTAGTCCAGATGTAAATAAGTGGTAGAAGGCTCACATTCACTCTATTTTGATACTGATAATTAGGTTAATTCAAATGAGATGTTTTTATGATGCTAAAAGTTCAAAGACTTATTTAAGAATTAATTCCCAACAGAATAGCTGGCGAACTTATAGCGCTATGTGGCAATAATGTTCCTTTTCTATTGATGGAAAATTCCACTACAACCTACATTTTTTTTATGGGTTAACTTGTGTATACAACAGCAGCAAAATTATCTGCATAGTTTATTGAATATTAGTAAATGGTGTCGGGTTTTCCGACAAACTATGTGTGACATCACAAGATTGCCAATGCGGCATTTGGCATGGTACTTGCATATGTAGTCTGTTAAAAGTTATTATTTAAAAAATGGCAAGACTAACCATCCCCATCTAACTTAATCAGAGGTTTAAGAATATACATTAAGTCAACCACAGCTGTAATCATTGCATTATGCAGTGATGAGTTCAAAACTAAAATAGCGACCCAAATGTCGTACCGCAATTTAAACAGAATCGTACGTCTAGCAGCATTACAGATAAGCTGAACATAAGAATAAAGGTAACTGCAGAAGGCCTATTAACCCATACGAGGCAGCTCCTATATATATTCACCCAATCTCATTCATTTATATGTTCTACCAGCGCTTTATACAATCAAGGGACCCCACACCCGAAATTAGTTTGCAATGATAGTTTATAATAAATAGCTCATATTCTAGTTATTTTACACTTTAGCAATTATGAAACAGAGTAGCTATATATCGTACTATAATCCGCAAGTAGTTATCGTACATCTGGCATCTCAGCGGATCAGTAGCTGTGTTCATAGGTTAGTCAACTGTCCTCGCATCCATCAAATAGCTATCTAAATGTTGCACAGCAATTTATGCAATATGAAACCATAAAATGTATTTAAGAACAAGATTTCAGTATAATAGCATTTTAAGCACAAAGCATTTACACAGAAAATTCAACATTTATACACCAAATCTGTTATTATCCTCAAAAATATTATTTTCACTCAAAATATACCATTCACACACAAAAAAAGTTATTTATAGACAAAAATATGTCATTTACATACAAAATATGTGAGTTGCACACAAAAAATATACCATATATGCAAATATTGCATGTACACTTCAGAGTGTGACATTTACACAAAGTATGGTATTTGCACAAATATAGCAAATTGCTTATACATTTAGACAATCAAAAATGCACTTTCACTAAAATTACACAGTTTCACAAAATACCCACGCATTGTCTCATAAACCGAAATACACTTTCACACTTACACATGAAGATCTATTTTTTCCGATTACATATACAGAACTTACACAAAATGCACAATTCGCACAAATAAAAGTAGTGGCACAAGATCCACGTCAGCAAATTAAAAAAACAACTTGCATAAATACACTGTTCGCATAAAACAATTGTTAAGTTTGGACAATTATTTCACGAATTGTGTAATGATCACAAATCATTACACACTTTCTATAATTAATACAAGCAAACTTGCTATATAATTACATAACTCGCACAATGACAATCAATACACAACAGGTGTATATACACAATTCGTCCATATACAATCACACAACATGTGCAATTAATACACAACTTGTGCAAATATTATGCATCTTTCATAATTATTATTACACAACTTGCATAAATGCACTCAAATTACATATCCAGCACAAATACATACAATACATAACTAGCCCAAATATGTATATATGCAACTAGCACAAATGCACAAATTCACACAAATACTATTACAACATATACACAATTAATACACAACATGCACAAAATATTATCAATACATAACTAAGACAAATAGGAACACAACTACTCAATTCCACAAATACACATACAAAACATGCACAATTAATACAAAACTTGCACAGACAATACACAATTCGTAGAAAAATGATTTTGCAATCATAATTGCAATCATCATACAACTGATGCAAAATACAGAATCTGCACAATTAATACACAACCTGCACTAGTATAATAATTGTGCTATTTGTACACTTACAATCACAACCAACTAGGTAAAACAATACACAATTTGCAAAATATTTTTCTAGGTATATTTTGGTCATCATTTATTATATGCCGAGTTTAACCAACCCCCCAAAGTCAGAATTTCACATGAATGAATGGCAAGTCTGACGTCCTCTGAGCTCAATATAAAAACCACATTTACCATCAATGTTAAATCACTGACAAACCTGGAATCCTTATTTTCTAGACCTTGAAAAAGCCTTCGAGTTAGCCAGTGCCCCAGCTACACTGTGCTGCCTTGTTGATAAGGAAATCAAAGGACGCGCTCTTGCTTTTGCCAAAGGAAGCCTGCTTAACCGAGAAGCTAAAGTCAAATTAAAAGGAAAAACATCGACCTCAAAGAGGCTGGAAAATGAAACTCCGCAGGTAGGAATACTAAGCCCCTTCCTCTTCAACTGTCTCATGGAACAATTCATGAAGCTCAAGCTACAAAAAGCCAAACTTCTTAACAATGCAGACGATTTTGTGGTCATCATCAATGGCTAAGGCGCAAGGAACCATGCACAAAAATGCCAAGATATTATCAGCAGGGAAGCGGAACGCAGAGCAGTGAAAATAGACAGCAATAAAACAAAAGCTATGGCCGTTAAAATGAGAACTCAAGACATCAGACCGGCAATACAAGGACATGAAATTGAGTGGGTTACCTCTTTTCAATACCTAGGAGTCATAATAGACAACCCAGTTGAAATTCACTAAAGAAATTGAATATATTCGGCACCGCTGTAAAGCCAGAAACTCAGCCTTGCGCTCCCTGACCAGTCTTAGAGAGGGTGCATCTCTACCAGTACTCAAAATGTACTACGTTCAAGCAGTTAGGTCACTCATCGACTATGCTGCTCCTGCTCTTACATCCCTCAGTGATAAACAATGGGAGAAACTGGAAGTGTCTCAAAATGATGCTCTGAGAACAATGCTGGGAGCACCTATATGGACGCGTAGAGAGAACCTTAGAATGGAAACAAATTTACCAGCATTAGAAAACAGGATGAAACAAAGGATAGCCACCATAATAGGAAAACGTACTGGAACAACCTCCAGGCTGTGAATCAAAGACAGCATACAGAGATCCTTTCAAAAAAACCTACAATATAGAACAAGCTCATGGATGGATAATCTGGTCAAGATTATAGAAAACGTTGACCTGAAATAGACCATTAAAAACCATAGGGAAGATAGACCATATCAACACTTTCGGCAGCCTCCTCCATGGTGTCGGAAAATCCGACACCATTTAATAATCATACAGATAATAGCTGTGTTGTATAAACAAGTTACCCATAGAAAACGTAACTTGTAGTGGAATTACCAACTAAAGAAAACGGGATATCATCACCACATACTGTTATAATTCACCAGCTATTCTGCTGGGAATTATTTTTAAATACATTAGTCTTTGGACTTTACCATCATAAAACATCTTATATAAATTAACTTAATTATCAATATTAAAGTAGAGTAAATGTGACCCTTCTATCACCTTTGGAAATGTGGACAATGTAAGCCAGGCGTAAGAGGGAGGAAGGAGGGAGCCATTGTTGTGTCACCTCCAAGACGTGTGGAGAAAATTTAGCTCCTATCATATCTGGACAATGTCGGCCAGTAACGTCAATAGTATGGAGTGTTAAACAACCATTGTTGTTATACGAGACCAGAGGCTCACACGGGAGCAAATTCGGCTCCTGTTAAATTTACTTGGACGTAGTGTTATGGAAACTGAAAGTGTAACATTATCAACACGCTGTCTACAAATTCAAGTTAAGTGTCTATCCGAAACCCGTTTATCATTCATTTATGGCCATTAATGTCAGGATATAGGGTGACCCGGTTAGAACGCGAAATCGCCTCAAACTAAAGGTAATTAAGCCAGGTCTTCATGTTCCATGTACAGTTTTCTCTGAAATACTTGTCATATATAGGATTCTGGCTTCACAGCTAGCGCACTTTTGACAGGTCAAGACGAGGATGCAAGATTTTGTGCACCAGTTACTGGGTGATGGAAGCTGCCTCAAAGAGGATAATTTGGTGTCTACACCCTAGTTATACCTGGTGGACTAACCTGCTGTACTATAAGATAAGGAACCTCTTTAATGTATGCAGTTATTTCTGTAGTTTGATTGGCTGCATATATATATTAATTTAATAACCCCCCCCCTAATGTGTAGAGGATCGATTTGTGAGATTATGAGATTATTGCAGAAATACAGTCCACTTATCATTATACAAATTGCTATCGAAGTATATAAATTAACGTAAATATAAATTCATATAAATTAAATAAATATAAATCTCACAGGTCGGTTCCCACATTATTTGGTCCTTCGAACCGGATGACGGATTATTTGATCCTTTGAACCCACATTTGGTCATCTTAGTACCGGATGAACCAGTTAACCAGTGGATTCATTAAATATACTAGTGCAGTGTTATTTAAACAAAGGCCAGCAGTCAAGACGGCAGCGTAGCCTCGAGGGAGCTCAGGAGCCTCCCTCAGCCCAGTTCAGCTTCGTCAGCGGTTTCATGCACACCCACACATATTTGGTGGCGTGTTATTTCGTGAAATGACAGCGCTAATATAGAAGCCAGCCTAATTAGTGACTGTGTCTTCGCGATATTGTTCACGGATTTCGTGGTGTTACATTTCGCGAGAGATTATCCACGAATTTTGTGGACTTTATTTCGCGAGGTCACTAATAATATTTAATACTTCTAGATAATATTAGAAGTTTCATAGAGGCTAATTAAGAGGCTATTATCAATAATTGTGTATATTATTTCTCCAAATAGAGAATTATTTAATATATATTGCACTAGTGATCACAGTATAATATTTACTAATTGCCAACCCACAACAGGGTAGGATATTAACCATTGACTAGTTGAACTATTATCGTTCATCCTAGTCCCATTATTACTATAGTCAGTTGTACTATATTGAATAACCTAACACCATTAATGAATGGTCCAGACACTATTTTGGGTGTAATTTTTATCAACTCGAGTTGAGTTGTGCATATAATAATTTACTTATGATCATTACACCTTTGAGTGATTAATTAGTGTCTCTACCATCCTAGGGTGATATAGAAGAGCTAACCTAAAGGTACTTCCATGACACTGGTTTATCACTCAAATCATTAGTGTGTATGATTGTATATATATAATGTGTATTAATTTTAAGTGCTAACCTCTAGTAGAGGTAGGATTATTGCCTAGTGAGTGCAGAATTGACCCTAGGCTACCATCAGTGCTTGTTCAGTATTATGAGCAGCCCAAGTACAAGCCCCACAAGGCTTCACCAACTAGCCAGTATGGATAATGCAGGGAGAATGAAAAGAACCCTTGCAGGTCTTAAAGGCCACTTAACAAGACAGATCAAGAAATGTGAAGATTTGTCACAACAATCAACAGTTGATTATGCTGACCTGGAAAGCTATTATCAAGCAGCTGCAGGTAAATTTGAGCAAATCAAATGCCAAATGGCTGTCCTTGTAGGGACAGACTAATGCCATCGATTCATCGGTAGCCCTACTAAATATCAGGGCATAACCATGTTAAACTCTGCAGGAGGTAAATTACTCTCAGGCCCAGTATCAAACCTGAGGAGACCTATGCCTGCAGATAAACAATACCAGTAGAAATCTAAATTTGTCAGCTGATTATATTTCTCCAGTAGCATTATACTAAGGAGATTACAGCTGACTATAGTAACAGAGGTTGATGTTAGTATCATCATTTAAAGCTGGAGATGATTTCATGAGGCCTCAGTGGCAAATCAGTGAACAGTAGCCTAAAACAGCTACAAGTCACTGCGACCAATGTCACTGAACCCACTGCAGTCTCAGAACCATACTTTACTTTAATGATGAGCTATTCAATCTTCTGAATCAATTAACTAAATTAAACCCTAATAAATTTGATGACTGATTTGATACATTTATTATTTAATCAAGATGTATTCCATGGGCCTCAGTGTTTATATATCAGTGACCAGTTACCTGAAGAAACTTCAAGTTATATCTAAAGTCACTGATCTCACTGCAGTCCCTGAATCATACTTGACTGTAGTACTTGATCACATTCAGTCTTCTGGGTTAAATAATATGTAATAAGGCTTGAATATTAGCCTTTCAAGAGTTGACAGGGAAATGAAATTGCATTAGACTTCTAACCCCTGCAACTCTAGTACGGGACATCCGTCCTGTACGAACAGACACACAAATGTGTGATTACTAACTACTAACATCAAATTAATCTAATAATTCGAAGGAGGAGTATCGGTGTTCGTCTGTTCTAAAGAGGACTTCGACCCGTGAGCAGCCCCCTGGGGAATTATGTCGGAAAATCCGACACCATTTAATAATCATACAGATAATAGCTGTGTTGTATAAACAAGTTACCCATAGAAAACGTAACTTGTAGTGGAATTACCATCTAAAGAAAACGGGATATCATCACCACATACTGTTATAATTCACCAGCTATTCTGCTGGGAATTATTTTTAAATACATTAGTCTTTGGACTTTACCATCATAAAACATCTTATATAAATTAACTTAATTATCAATATTAAAGTAGAGTAAATGTGACCCTTCTATCACCTTTGGAAATGTGGACAATGTAAGCCAGGCGTAAGAGGGAGGAAGGAGGGAGCCATTGTTGTGTCACCTCCAAGACGTGTGGAGCAAATTTAGCTCCTATCATATCTGGACAATGTCGGCCAGTAACGTCAATAGTATGGAGTGTTAAACAACCATTGTTGTTATACGAGACCAGAGGCTCACACGGGAGCAAATTCGGCTCCTGTTAAATTTACTTGGACGTAGTGTTATGGAAACTGAAAGTGTACCATTATCAACACGCTGTCTACAAATTCAAGTTAAGTGTCTATCCGAAACCCGTTTATCATTCATTTATGGCCATTAATGTCAGGATATAGGGTGACCCGGTTAGAACGCGAAATCGCCTCAAACTAAAGGTAATTAAGCCAGGTCTTCATGTTCCATGTACAGTTTTCTCTGAAATACTTGTCATATATAGGATTCTGGCTTCACAGCTAGCGCACTTTTGACAGGTCAAGACGAGGATGCAAGATTTTGTGCACCAGTTACTGGGTGATGGAAGCTGCCTCAAAGAGGATAATTTGGTGTCTACACCCTAGTTATACCTGGTGGACTAACCTGCTGTACTATAAGATAAGGAACCTCTTTAATGTATGCAGTTATTTCTGTAGTTTGATTGGCTGCATATATATATTAATTTAATAACCCCCCCCCCTAATGTGTAGAGGATCGATTTGTGAGATTATGAGATTATTGCAGAAATACAGTCCACTTATCATTATACAAATTGCTATCGAAGTATATAAATTAACGTAAATATAAATTCATATAAATTAAATAAATATAAATCTCACAGGTCGGTTCCCACACATGGGAAGAATCGAATCTAAAGATAATGCTTGAAAGATTACCAGTTAAAAAATCAGCATGTGACCCGCAGAGGCTCAAGGAAGTAATAGAACAACAAATGGAAACCATCTCAAGACCTACAACGACTCACATCTTCACAGACGGATCAGTTGATCAAGAAAAAGGTTCTGCTGGGGCAGCAGTTTACACTATCAACCATGAAGCTTACTGGAACAAGAATAGTGGGTGCTCAACATTGCAAACAGAATTATATGCCTTGAAGGGGACAATAAACTATACGAGTGAGAATAATTTACATGATGTCATCATTCATACCGACTCTAAATCTTCGCTCCAGGCATTGTTATCCAGTCAGCACAGAGATAATATACAACTCCTCACAGAAATTCAACATATAGGAAAAGAAGCCCATAATATAGAGCTGTCAATCACCCTAAATTGAATACCAAATCACAGTGGCATAGATGGTAATGAAAAGGCAGACTCACTAGCAAAAACTGCCACTGCTCTGTTTGTTGTACAGGTTCAAATACCTCCAAGATTCTCACAGATTAAGAAGCAACTCAAGAAGAAAATATTCTGAACTATGAAAAGTCGCCACAGAGCCAAAGTGGCAGCAAGAAGGTCCACTGCAATATGGTATGAATAAGCCACTGGTTACTCCTCTTTCAAGCCTGGCAAAAAGATATCCAGAGACATTGCAGTAGCCATACACAGACTCAGACTTGGTTACAAGTGCTGCTGGGAGGTAATGAACCCAATAGTTAAAAAGTGTCACTTCTGTGAAACAGAAACAGTGACGCCACTATTGCACTACTTACTGGAATGTAAAGCTACTGAAGCCCTGCGCATCAAACTCAACATTAATCCAACGACAGCAGCTGCATTAGATGCACATTAAACCGCGACTACAATGATTAGAAAAGCCGTTGAAGAATGGGACTCATTAGTGAGCATTCTGCATCTACATCCGCCACCAAGATAATGTTAATAGGGCAAGACTAAAACCAGTTCACTAAAACAGAAGCGATAAATAAGCAGGGAAAAAGGAGAAACCCCCTCCTCCATTTTAAACTTAGACCCAAATATCACAGAAACAAGGTTATCGCGTATAACCAAACTCAATTACAGGCTCACCATAGCCCGTGCTACATGGACACTTCGTTCTGAGTAGCTAAATCTGAAACAACAACAACAACATAAATGTTTCAACATTATTACTATTAAACTATTCATCTAGCATATATCCATTGTTTTTAATGTTTTAAAAATACCCCCCTTGTTCCATCCTCTTCAATTATGTCATCCACATTTATTTAGACAAACCCTCAAACAGACTTATTGGTTCTAGCCTTAGTTATGTTAGGGACAGGCGAGGTAGGTGAAGTCAGTAAAATTCTATGATAAATTTATGCAAATGTACTATATCCCATCAAAAATGCAATCAATTAGAACCCAAATTCATCTAAATCTATCAAAAATTATACCTATACTTTAGAAATTTAACCAAATTAAACCTAGCAAAAGCTAAACTAACACAATATGAGCATCCTATATCCTCACATACAAGCTTATGTCACCTCTGTCAATACATGAGTTAGCTATAGCTAGAACCCTAAAATAGGTAAATTTAAAAAAAAAATGAATATGTGAGTTCATTACCCCTAAGATATTACATATATCCTACCCTACACAAACTCACTTAACCTGGTCTAGCATATCCAAAGCTAGATTTGATTAAAGTTGGTGAAATTTGTACTATCCCATTTAAATATAACCTAATTTAAGACAATTTCCACAAATATATCCAAAAATGTTTTGTAACATAGCACAGCCAAAGCCCAATTTAACGAAGTTTTCAACATTAATGCCTTAGACAACCTGCCTTATACAACCTAACCTGAGCTAGCCAGACATAACATATCCATAGCTAGATTTGATTAAAGTTGGTTTAATTTATGCCATTGAACCTAATTTAGCCCATTTCCACTAAATATACCCAAATATATTGTATCATAGCACTGCCAAAGCCAATTTTAGCCGAGTTTTCACCTATTCCAACCTACCCTACACAACCCTACCTAACCTATCATAACATATACAAAGCTACATTTAAAAGTTTGTTAAATTTATGATGTCCAACCTAAATTCAACCTAATTTATGCCAATTTCCACCAAATATACCAAAATGTTTTGTAACATAGCACAGCCAATGTCCATTTTAGCAAAGTTTTCGCCTATTCCAACCTACCCCTAGACAACCTCACCTAACGTAACCTGACCTAACAAATCCAAAGCTAGATTTGATTAAAGTTGGGGAAATTTTAAGCTATCCCTCCTAAATTCAACCTAATTTAAGACAATTTCTACCAAATATACCCAAAATGTTTTGTATCATAGCACAGCCAAAGCCCATTTTTACCTATTCATTCTAAACTTTCAATATCCAACATCCAGTGATGGAACATCCCCCATTCCCAAGACCATTTTCATAGAGCTAGTGCTGTGCCCATCTAGGCATTTCCAATTTTCCAGATTAGTTTACCATCAACAAACCTACCAAACCAGACCTAACCTAGCCTATCCTAACACAGCATTAGGTAAATTCATCCAAATTATCCCAATTTGTGTCAATTCCACTAAATTTTTCCTAATTGTATCAAACCAAAACCCCAAATTCTACTAATGTACCAATGGACATCACATCCAGAGCACGAGTTGACTGTTAAGAGCTGTTAATATCTATTCCCAACTCCCATTCCACCCTAGATTGCAGCTAATTTTGCTAATATATTATTATGTGAAGTATGTTATTAATAGGTTTTTTCCTCATAATTAGCACAAATTAACCACCTCGGACCTAACCTCTGATACGACATATACTCAGAAAAGTGATGTTTTTTGGATATGAATCTAACTACCCCACGCTTAACCTGCAGAAGTCTTGGAGCATTGTTGAATATTATATCTATATTCTTGGAAAAGTGAAGTTTTGGATATGAATCTAACCACACTATGCCTAACCTTCTTGGACCTTTGTTGAGTATTGTAACCATATTCGTAGAATAGTGATGTTTTGGATATGAACCTAACTACCCCTCACCTATTAAACTTGGATCTTTTTTCAATATTGCAGCTTTATTGTTGGGTAAGTGTTTTGTTTTGTGCCCACCCCTAATGCCCAAGACTTTCCAATGTATTTACCCCATAAAATTTCTTAGGATATTGAAATTAGCTTTACGAAAATCTGGCACTTTACCAGAATTTTCTCCTGCAGATCTATTCCACTCAATACTAAATCTGATTTATTTGTGATCACTGTTCCTTAGTTCACTCCCGATTTCGATGTCATTAATATGTGTTTCCCTGTTAGTTAAAACTAAAGCTAAAATATTATCTTCCCGCGTTTGTTCGTTAATGTGTTGCGTAAGAAAGCAATCGTCAGTTAATTCTATAAATTCTTCTGCTTCGTTATTCCCTGTTCTGTTAATTAAGTTTATTCAACTAAAATTAAAGTCACCCATGATACAAATACTTTTAGACCAAGATGCTCTAGATATTTCCTCCCATAGATACTTTGCTTCCATTCTGTCTAAATTTAGTGGCCTATATATAACTCCTATTATAAGATTATTTGCTTTTTCGTTTAATTCTATCCAAATACTTTCTGAGTGTGGCTCAGTTTTGATTCCCTGTTTGAGGCTACATTTCAAATTGTGCCTAACATATATGGGTACTCCCCCTCCTCGTCTAATATATCTATCTGTGTGAAATAGTTTAAATCCATTTATTTGATATTCAGCTAATAGTTCTCTATTTTCTACATTCATCCACGTTTCGGTAAGTGCAATGATATCTATTTTTTTCTGTACAGACATGAGCATTTAATTCGTTACTTTTGTTTCTTAGACTTCTACTGTTGGTGTAATATACCCTAAGTGTATTGTTATTTTGAGACCCTACTCTTTCCCTGATCATTTTGCCAATTTCTTTCTCCCATAAACACATACTTTTATTACCTCCTTCCTTCATATCAATTCCCATACAACTATCTGCTAACAGTTTAAACCCAAACAAATGCCTCCAACCACTGGTTCCAACGAGTTCGCAACAACAACAACCCCAGCCCTCGATAGATGCACCCCATCCCGAGCATACATTTCATTTCTTCCATAGAAGTGTTCCCAGTTATCTATGAAAGATATTGCATTTGATTTGCAATATCTTTCCAGCCGGCAATTGAAACCAAGTGCCCTCGACAACCATTCATTTCCCACTCCCTTTCTTGGAAGAATTGTAGGGGTAGAAATAGCCAAAGCTACTCTATCCCTTTGGGATGTATTTATTGCTTATCTCAATAAACATACTTGATATCTAGCTACAGTGTTTCATAATTGCTGATGTGTAAAAAAATAGAATGTGAGCTATTCATTATAAACTATTATTGCAAACTTATTTAGGGTGTGGGGTTCCTTGATTGTTTTAAGCGCTGGAAGGACATATATATGAATGAGATTGGTTGGATATATATTGGAGGTGCCTCGTATGGGCCAATAGGCCTTCTGCATTTTGTTGTTTTTTTCAGATTTAGCTACTCAGAACGAAGTGTCCATGTAGCACGGGCTATGGTGAGCTCGTAATTGAGTTCGTTTATTCGCGATAACCTTGTTTCTGTGATATTTGGGTCTAAGTTTAAAATGGAGGAGGGGGTTTCTCCTTTTTTACCTGTTTATTTATCGCTTCTGTTTTAGTGAACTGGTTTTAGTCTTGCCCTATTAACATTATCTTGGTGGCGGATGTAGATGCAGAATGCTCACTAGTGAGTCCCATTCCTCAACGGCTTTTCTAATCATTGTAGTCGCGGTGGAATGTGCATCTAATGTAGCTGCTGTCCTTGGATTATTGTTGAGTGTGATGCGCAGGCCTTCAGTAGCTTTACATTCCAGTAAGTAGTGCAATAATGGCGCCTCTGCCTCTATTTCACAGATGTGACACTCTTTAACTATTGGGTTCATTACCTCCCAGCAGCACTTGTAACCAAGTCT
Source organism: Procambarus clarkii (assembly GCF_040958095.1). Classification (NCBI taxonomy): domain Eukaryota; kingdom Metazoa; phylum Arthropoda; class Malacostraca; order Decapoda; family Cambaridae; genus Procambarus; species Procambarus clarkii. The sequence goes on from NC_091151.1 coordinate 29,914,103, forward strand.
GAGTCTGTGTATGGCTACTGCAATGTCTCTGAATATCTTTTTGCCAAACTTGAAAGAGGAGTAACCAGTGGCTTCGTACCATATCGCAGTGGATCTTCCTTCCTCTACTTTTGCTCTGTGGCGACTTTTGATAGTTGAGAATATTTTCTTCTTGATTTGCTCTTTTATCTGTGAAAAACTTGGAGGTATTTGAACCTGTACAACAGGTAAAGCAGTGACAGTTTTTGCTAGTGAGTCTGCCTTTTCATTACCATCTATGCCAATGTGACTTGGTATCCAATTTAGGGTGATTGACAGCTCTAGATTATGGGCTTCTTTTCCTACATGTTGAATTTCTGTGAGGAGTTGTATATTATCTCTGTGCTGACTGGATAACAATGCCTGGAGCGAAAATTTGGAGTAGGTTTGAATGATGACATCATGTAGATTATTCTCAATTGTATAGTTTATCGCCTACTTCAGGGCATATAATTCTGTTTGCAATGTTGAGCACCCACTATTCATGCTCCAGTAAGCTTCATGGTTGGTAGTGTGAAGTGCTGCCCCAGCAGAACCTCTTTCTTGATCAACTGATCCGTCTGTGAAGATGTGAGTCGTTGTAGTTCTTGAGATGGTTTTCATTTGTTTGTTCTATTACTTCCTTGAGCCTCTGCGGGTCACATGCTGATTTTTAAACTGGTAATCCTTCAATGATTATCTTTAGATTCGATTCTTCCCATGAAGGAGGCTGCCGAAAGTGTTTATATGGTCTATATTCCTGTTTGTTTTTAATGGTCCGTTTCAGGTCCACTTTCTCTAGAATCTTGACCAGATTATCCATCCATGAGCTTGTTCTATATTGAATGTTTTTCTGAATGGATCTCTGTATGCTGTCTTTGATTGACAGTTTGCCGGTTGTTCCAAGAAGTTTTGCTGCTATGGTGGCTATCCTTTGTTTCATCCTGTTTTCTAATGCTGGTAAATTGGTTTCCATTCTAAGGTTCTCTCTACGCGTCCATATAGGTGCTCCCAGCGTTGTTCTCAGAGCATCGTTTTGAGACACTTCCAGTTTCTCCCATTGGTTATCACTGAGGAATGTAAGAGCAGGGGCAGCATAGTCAATGAGTGACCTAACTGCTTGAACGTAGTACATTTTGAGTACTGGTAGAGATGCACCCTCTCGAAGACTGGTCAGGGAGCGCAAAGTTGAGTTTCTGGCTCTACAGCGTTGCCGTAGATATTAAATTTCTTCAGTGAATTTCAACTGGTTGTCTATTATGACTCCTAGGTATTGAAAAGAGGTAACCCACTCAATTTCTTGTCCTTGTATAACGATTCTGATATCTTGAGTTCTCATTTTAACGGTCATAGCTTTTGTTTTATTGCTGTTTATTTTCACTGCTCTGCGTTCCGCTTCCCTGCTGATAATATCTAGGCATTTTTGTGCATGGTTCCTTGCGCCTTAGCCATTGATGATGACCACAAAGTCGTCTGCATAGTTACGAAGTTTGGCTTTTGGTAGCTTGAGCTTCATGAATTGTTCCATGAGACAGTTGAAGAGGAAGGGGCTTAGTATTCTTCCCTTCGGAGTTCCATTTTCCATTTTCTTTGAGGTCGATGTTTTTCCTTGGAATTTGACTCTAGCTTCTCGGTTAAGCAGGCTTCGTTTGGCAAAGGCAAGAGCGTGTCCTTTGATTTCCTTATCCACAAGGCAGCACAGTGTAGCTGGAGCACTGGCTAACTCGAAGGCTTTTTCAAGGTCTAGAAAAATAAGGATTCCAATATTGTCATTGATTTAATCCAGGAGGGAGGTAAGGCATTCTGTGGTTCCAACACATTTTCTGTAAGCAAACATATTTAGGTGTAGTGGATTGGCTTTCCATTCAATTCGATTAAGGGTCATTCTTTCTGCAGTTTTGTCCAGATAGCTAGTTAATGAGATGGGTCTTGGATTTCCTGGGTCTTTAGGTTTTGGAATGGGAACTATAATTGCACTGTTCCAAGAGAGTGGTGGAGTTCTTGTCACCCATACTCTGTTGATGAAGAAGGAAGAAGGAAGGAAGAAGGAAGGAAGCAAGAAGGCTTCTTCGCCCTTTTCTCTTAGCTTGGCTAGCATGTTGTAAGTGATTTTGTCCTCGCCTGGAGCTGTATTTTTAGTTTTCTTTGTAGCACTTCTGAGTTCTTTCAGATTGAAAGGTTGGTCTAGTTCTTCAGGTAAGGCTAAATCATCATCTATTTTTTTCCATCTTGCTGCTTGAAGTCTTTGTTGGTGAGTCACAGTTGCTTGAGGAAGTTGAGTGGAACTGGCTCTTGAAGCAAATAGATTTGCTAACCTTTCTGCTTCTTGCCCTGGATGAAAATGATGCGGCGGAGCAGGTGATTTTCCTTTGGCCTTTTTGATCTGCCTCCAGATGTCGCCCAAGGACGTATGCTGATTTAGCTTGGCACACCACTCGAACCATTTTTCTTCTCTGGTTTTTGCTGTTTCTTCGTGCACATAATCTAGGACAGCTCTAAGAAGTCCTAGATTAGCTTCTGTTCTATCTCTTCTGAAATTCTTTCGTGCACAATTTAGTGTGTTATGAAGCTCATTGATCCTATCACAGTAATACAAACGGTCCTTATGTTGCATTTACTAATTTTTTTTTCCATTTCTTCGGTGTTATCAGGAGGAGTGTAGTTCTGATGCTAAGTTTCGAGAGCTTCTTGAAACTTCGTCCAATCTGCTTTGATAAAGTCCCATCCGGGCTTGGGAGCTGGAGGTCTGGGAGGTAGTGCTATATTAATAACCGTTTTTGTAGCAAAGTGGTTACTGGTCAGAACATGATCAACTGACCAGTGACACAACTCATAAATACTAGTGGAAACAAACGTGAGATCTAGCTGTCCCCCACCAGTGTGGGTTGGTTCCATCGAATTAAGTAGACTGATTTCCGGAACTTCATCCAAAAGGTGTTCAAAATGTCTTCTGTTGGCGTCGGTTCTTGGTAGTAATTCACTATGAGCGTTGAAGTCGCCAGAGATGACAATAGGTGTAGTGACTGCTAATTCAAAGATTGCTGAGAGATCCTTGTTGCGTTCTCTATGGCTCTTATATACATTAAAGATGGGCAGCATTGAGTTCCTCATAGTGAGATTAACTACCATAATTTCGACGTTCTCGCCACAGTTGGGCAGGTCTGTGATTGCCGTGGATTTGATATGATTTCTTACTAGAATTGAAATGCCTCTGTTGCCTCCTTGTGCCATAGGGCAGTGGAAAGCTTGGTATCCTGGGATATTGATATTTCTTTCAGTCCTGGTGAGTGTTTCTTTATTTTTTTTATTTTTTTTTGAGATATATACAAGAGTTGTTACATTCTTGTACAGCCACTAGTACGCGTAGCGTTTCGGGCAGGTCCCTGGAATACGATCCCCTGCCGCGAAGAATCGTTTTTTCATCCAAGTACACATTTTACTGTTACGTTAAACAGAGGCTACAGTTAAGGAATTGCGCCCAGTAAATCCTCCCCGGCCAGGATACGAACCCATGACATAGCGCTCGCGGAACGCCAGGCGAGTGTCTTACCACTACACCACGGAGACTGCAATCTCTTTACTTTAAGTAGACTTTAAGTAGAACAATATCAATGCTGTCCTTGAGAGGCACTGCTATGAGTGATTGTGCTTTGTTTTTCAATCCTTGAATATTCCATTGTATTATTTTGAGATTGTCCATTATTCCGTTTATAGTGGAATCATTGAGTCCATGATTTTTACAGTGCTGATCCTCCCGACGATCTGTGTCCCCCCGACTGGAGCGGAGACCCCCTTCTTGGTGGGTGAGAAGACTCTTGGTTGAGTTGAAGCCTTCTGCAGTTACCTTAATTCTTATGTTCAGCTTTTCTGCTATGTTGCCATATATACGATTCTGCTTAAATTTCGGCACGACATTTGGGTCGCTATTTTAGTTTTGAACTTATCACTGTTACGGACCCGAGCCCAGCGTCGTAGCACGGAGCAGTGACGTCCACGCCATCTGTGAGTCGGCTCCCGAAACCCCCTCCAAATGGACGAAGCCATCTAGTGAGGACAGGATATACCGGCCACAGGGGCTGGTTTCCTGTCCTGATCAGCTCATAACACAGCCACTGCTGACCTCTGGTGAGGTGGCGCTTAGACAGCAACGCCATCTATGGAGTGGATAGGTGGACGTTTGTGTCTAAGCCGGTGAGTGAGGTGCCCTAGAGTGTAACTAGTACTGATGACGTCTGATTACAGAGTCGACCTGGGACTGCTGGATTGGACGATGGGCAGTCTACCCAAGGCAGCCATAGTATCTTCACGCATTTGCTGCAGAAGCTGTGAGTTACCCCCCGGATGAACACTGTTGTGTTAGCCTGCCTGTGAGGTGACAGAACCAGGGATTGTCGTACCCGGGGCTGACTGGCGGAGAAGACTAGCCACTGGGGTGTTGTGGTGAGGAGAGTGATCTGTGGAATCACACGAGGCTCCTGCCTAGGGCTCGCAACCCTAGTATCGTTTGTGGAGTGGCCTACGCAGCGTAGCTGATTGGAACCTGCCAGCTACAGGCTGGATTTGTGGTTGAAGGCCTCCACGACGATGCACCCAGTGGGACCGTGATTTGGCTGACCTGTGGCCGGGGTAGACTTGTCTAGAGAATCTACGGATTCATCGTGAGGCCACAAGAAGAGGACCAAGGGCTAAGCATCGTTGAGCACCGTGGTGGAGTCCTCCACGTCTTCAGAGGAAGACCATATTGTACATTATAGTGTTTATACCCCCCCCCCCCTGTGTGATAATTTATATATTTATTTATTGGTGATGGTAATTATATATTTAATTTAGAGAATTTGTATCCCTTCCCCTTTAATTTACTTGCGTTACGGAACACACCCCTTGAAAGCCACTACTAGCTTGGGGCCGGATACCCTAACTCTAATAACATCAGAGAAAGAACCCAGTTGCGACCCAATAGGGCCGTAACAATCACTGCATAATGCAATGATTACAGCTGTGGTTGACTTAATGTATATTCTTAAATTTCTGATTAGGTTAGGTGGGGATGGTGAGTCTATCCATTTTTTGAATAATACCATTTAACAGACTACATATGCAAGTGCCATGCCAAAGGCTGAATTAGCCATCTTGTGACGTCACACATAGTTGAACAGTCAGGTTGGTATAGGGGAGCCTTAATACCGATTTGCTAATGACAACTCTATTCCTATTTTGAGGTCGCTTTTTGCGACGTCGCTAAAACAACAATAAAGGGTCTAATTACTGTATATTGCATTTGCTTGCTTGTTTATTTAGGTCAGGTTAGATTTGATGAGGTTTATGAATTAAATAACAGAAAAATATGATAAATGAGCGAAAAAATACAAGCACTAGAGCATCAGAGCATCACCTGTGATGAGTGCAGTTGAGGTATTGAGAGCGATTAAGAGAATGCACTAATGTGTGAACCTCCTAGGAACCGCATGTCGAATGTTGGCTAAAAGCTATGCACTCACTGATGGATCGCACTGCATTTGGAATGAAGACCTTAGAATGAAGGTAACTGCAGAAGGCTTTATTTAAAAAAACATGAGAGGCTGGCTTTTTCTCATTGTAGTTCAAAATATGTACACTGAATGAGTATTTTGATTTGTTATATGCTACAGTAGGGTGTGGGGGGCATGTTTTTAAGAGAATGTGAGATATACATATATATTTATGCACGTGCAAATATATTTATGCAAATATATTCGGATTACTACTGAACTCCCTATTGAAGTCACCTTGCCTTGGGGCTCTGTTTTCAAACAAATGAATGATAGTGGGGCTTTTCATTTTTATTCGTTATATGCTCGATAAGCAATCCTCGAAGAAAGATTGACGAAGCTTACATTACATTCTCTAGGAAGAAGAAGAAATAAGGGTGACATGATAGAGGAGAGAGAATGGACATGACGAAGGGGGATATTAATAGACAATTAAAAATATCAACACGAGACACAACACGAAACAATGGGTATAAATTAAATAAGTTTTAGATTTAGGAAAAATACCTGGGTAAATAATGGTTCGGTAACAGGGGTGAAGGCTGAAATACATGTTAGTTCACGCTCTGTGTTGCTCCCCTCTTTCATATGAGTGGATTTCATTCATTCCTAAGCTCAATAAACGACCCTTGGCCGGGCACTATAAAGCTTCCAGATAAGTAAGGGGAATAAATAGGACCTTCTAAATGTTAATGGAGTTGTATTATTGATGTGTATAAATAGAGAAGAAAAGGGGATATTAATTGGGAATAGACCTACTGAAGTTCACCTAATAGCGACAGTTGATGTTCTAGTATTGTACTCCCGTCCAATAGTGTATATGACTATTATTAATATACAATACTAGTCATATACACGGAAGATGAAGATTGTCTGACGTCATTGTCCATTAGCGATGCCTGTGCTGGATCACTGGAGTTACGAAATTTGGCTATCACATGAGCCAGCATCTTTATCCCCCAGGCAAGTTGAAGACTTGCAACCCGATGACGTCATTGATCATCAGCAATGCCTGTGCAAGGGTCACTGGGGTAACGAAATTCGGCTATGACAGGGACCGACCTTTTAATCCCCTTGAACAAAATTACGGGACCAGGGATGGTTACATACAGAAATCACACCAACGTGATGCATCAAATGAACATATCCACAAGGGCCGTGCCGAGGATTCGAATCTGCGTCTGGGAGCATCAAAGACATTGCCTTAATCGACTGAGCAACGACATGGTAAAAGAGTTGAAACCAAAGTTCTACTGAACATATGGGATCCTCGTCATGGCCCTTTTGGATTTGTTCCTAGGAGGGGTACCTTTTTATCTCAAATTTTGGAAAATTACATTTGTTTGAACAGAGAGGACGATAAATAAATGAAAATATTAGGAGACTATGAGGTACTAATGAATAAAAATTGAAAAAAAATACCCTCGGCTAGATGCAACCGTCGGTAAAATTTGACCCCCTGTGGCTATGACCGTGCAGGTAATGAAAATCCTCCCTGTAGCTACAACCGTGCATGAGAAAAAGCAAAATAGATGGTTGTAGTCATAAATATCACTGCCAGATGTACAACCCGACCCACACGCAAAGTTTACAACCCGTCCCCAGGCCAGGGTGAACAACCCGGCACCAGACCAAATGTACAACCCATCCCCAGGTCAACTGTACAACTATCCCCCAGGCCAGCAGTACAACCCATCCCCAAGCCAAGTGTACAACCCATCCCTTTACAAGCTTTACAACCCATCCCAAGACAGTTGTACAACCCGTATCCATGCCATGTGTACAACCCATCACCAGTCCAGCTGGTCAATTGTATCTTTTTTAACTTTTTTTTTCTATTTTTTTAATTTTGTGACTGGCATTCCATCTGCCTAGAGAAGACTGCATTAACACCAATTTTTACCGTCACACTATACACGCATTATATAAAAGTATCTACATTTGTGTTCACCATAGCGAACCACTAAGCTGGTATGGTGAGTGCCGTCAATAAAAGGTGGCCACACACAGACAGAAGACGACTCCACCACCCTCCCTCCCACAGCATTACTCCTCCCTCCATGGAGCACAGCGCTAAATATCACCACAATCCTGCTATTATCAGAATCTTGGTCAGTTTTATCAGTCAAGGTCTTCTGTAATACTATCATCGCTAAATAATAGCATGAACATATATACTATGGCATTTGTAGGCGATGCTCTGGTCACAAGCTGAACAGTGGTGTTGTGAGCTCGTGCTGCATACGTCAGCCATGGTGGCTCGCTCAATACTGAAGCTCTCACACCCAAGAATGTTGGCCTGGATTATTTTCTAGGTGGCATCTGGCAACTATCGGTAGTAGCTGCACTATAGCTGCCCCTATACAAGGCGGGGCGTTTAAATTATAGCACTAGACTCGAAATTATATATATATGACATGCGCGGTTTCGGTTTTGACACTGAGAGTATATATATATATATATATATATATATATATATATATATATATATATATATATATATATATATATATATATATATATATATATATATATATATATATATATATATATATGCGAACAAGCCTGAATGGTCCCCAGGACAATATGCAACTGAAAACTCACACCCCAGAAGTGACTCGAACCCATACTCCCAGAAGCAACGCAACTGGTATGTACAAGACGCCTTAATCCACTTGACCATCATGACCGGACATAATGAGGTGATAGCCGAGGCTATTTGAACCACCCCACCGCCGGCACTCGGAGAGTAATCTTGGGCATAGCATTTTACCAAATCACCTCATTCTTTGGGGCACACGTGAGGAACACAAATGCGAACAAGCCTTAATGGTCCCCAGGACAATATGCAACTGAAAACTCACACCCCAGAAGTGACTCGAACCCATACTCTTCTGGGTGTGACTTTTCAGTTGCATATTGTCCTGGGGACCATTCAGGCTTGTTCGCATTTGTGTTCCTCACGTGTGCCCCAAAGAATGAGGTGATTTGGTAAAATACTATGCCCAAGATTACTCTTCGAGTGCCGGCGGTGGGGTGGTTCAAATAGCCTCGGCTATCACCTCATTATGTCCGGTCGTGATGGTCAAGTGGATTAAGGCGTCTTGTACATACCAGTTGCGTTGCTTCTGGGAGTATGGGTTCGAGTCACTTCTGGGGTGTGAGTTTTCAGTTGCATATTGTCCGGGGGACCATTCAGGCTTGTTCGCATTTGTGTTCCTCACGTGTGCCCCAAAGAATGAGGTGATTTGGTAAAATGCTATGCCCAAGATTACTATCCGAGTGCCGGCGGTGGGGTGGTTCAAATAGCCTCGGCTATCACCTCATTATGTCCGTTCGTGATGGTCAAGTGGATTAAGGCGTCTTGTACATACCAGTTGCGTTGCTTCTGGGAGTATGGGTTCGAGTCACTTCTGGGGTGTGAGTTTTCAGTTGCATATTGTCCTGGGGACCATTCAGGCTTGTTCGCATTTGTGTTCCTCACATGTGCCCCAAAGAATGAGGTGATTTGGTAAAATGCTATGCCCAAGATTTCTATCCGAGTGCCGGCGGTGGGGTGATTCAAATAGCCTCGGCTATCACCTCATTATGTCCGGTCGTAATGGTCAAGTGGATTAAGGCATCTTGTACATACCAGTTGCGTTGCTTCTGGGAGTATGGGTTCGAGTCACTTCTGGGGTGTGAGTTTTCAGTTATATATATATATATATATATATATATATATATATATATATATATATATATATATATATATATATATATATATATATATATAAACATAAGATTAATAATTCTAACACGAATGTAATAAGTTATTATGAAACGCGTTCAAGTTCGCGTCAGACTAGAAATAAATATGAATTTTGGAGAATTGATTTTTCAATTATCATCAACAGGGAAAATAAACATAAGAAGTATTGAGAAAATTCGTGTTAGAATTATTAATCTTACTTTTCGGTCATATTTAATAATATATATCTACAGGAAAGACTGCTACCAAAATATACTAATATATATGTATATATATATATATATATATATATATATATATATATATATATATATATATATATATATATATATATATATATATATATATATATGTCGTACCTAGTAGCCAGAACTCACTTTTTGGCCTACTATGCAAGGCCCGATTTGCCTAATAAGCCAAGTTTTCCTGAATTAATATATTTTTTTCTAATTTTTTTCTTATGAAATGATAAAGCTACCCATTTCATTATGTATGAGGTCAATTTATTTTTATTGGAGTTAAAATTAACGTAGATATATGACCGAACCTAACCAACCCTACCTAACCTAACCTAACCTATCTTTATAGGTTAGGTTTGGTTAGGTAGCCGAAAAAGTTAGGTTAGGTTAGGTTAGGTAGGTTAGGTAGTCGAAAAACAATTAATTCATGAAAACTTGGCTTATTAGGCAAATCGGGCCTTGCATAGTAGGCTGAGAAGTGCGTTCTGGCTACTAGGTATGACATATATATATATATATATATATATATATATATATATATATATATATATATATATATATATATATATATATATATATATATATATATATATATATATATAACTGAAAACTCACACCCCAGAAGTGACTCGAACCCATACTCCCAGAAGCAACGCAACTGGTATGTACAAGACGCCTTAATCCACTTGACCATCACGACCGGACATAATGAGGTGATAGCCGAGGCTATTTGAACCACCCCACCGCCGGCACTCGGATAGTTATCTTGGGCATAGCATTTTACCAAATCACCTCATTCTTTGGGGCACACGTGAGGAACACAAATGCGAACAAGCCTGAATGGTCCCCAGGACAATATGCAACTGAAAACTCACACCCCAGAAGTGACTCGAACCCATACTCCCAGAAGCAACGCAACTGGTATGTACAAGACGCCTTAATCCACTTGACCATCCACCTGACCATTTCAGGCTTGTTCGCATATATATATATATATATATATATATATATATATATATATATATATATATATATATATATATATATATATATATATATATATATATATATATATATATATATATATATATATATATATATATATATATATATATATATATATAAACTTGGTTAACATTAAGGTTTTTCAGGGCTGGGGCAAGATTTACTCGTCCATCAAAATATGGTAATACCAACGAGTTTTTTAGTTCTGGTTTAGATTTGGGAGCTTGTTTGTAGAACGTCCTTTTTAGCTTTACCAACGCGACATCCAAGACCGATTAGGGATATTTTAACTTCCCAATTTCAAATGTTTTACTTATTTCTTTAACAAAAAATTTCGGCCTGCAAACTCTCAGGACTCTGAGAAACAATCCAGAAAATACAGCCCACTTAACCTGAACATGATGATTGTAACAAGTAAAAATGAACATACGATTACACATTGAATTTGCAACTCCTGCCGAATCTATGAATCATGATGTATAAATAAGGCAGAACACCAATTCTCTTCATTCTCAATTGTGAATTTAATTGACGGAACCAGCGAATTACGCTGAATGAGAAAATCTGTTTGGTCATGGTTAACCGGCCACAGGCATACAATATCGCCAACATACCTATACCACACCAAATTCGAGGGTAAAATTCTGGTTAAGATATTCGTTTCAAAATACTCCATGTACAAATTGCTCAATACCGGGGAGAGGGGATTACCCATCGTCATGGCAAATGTTTGTTTATAAAATGAATCATTCCAGCTGAAATAATTGTCTTTAATACACAATTTTATGAGTTCAATGTTTGGCACGCCCCAGTCATATAAAGTGTCACGGTCCAGTCATATAAACTGTAACGCCCCAGTCATTTAAACTGTGAAGCCCCGGTCAGATAAACTGTCACACTCGAGTCATATAAACTGTCACGCCTCAGTCATATAAACATTCAAGCCCCAGTCCTATAAACTGACATGGCCCAGTCATATAAACTGACATGCGCCATTTATACAAACTGTCACGCCCCAGTCATATAAACTGCCACGCAAAAGTCATATAAACTGTCACGTCCCAGTCATATAAACTGTCACTCCCCAGTCATATAAACTGTCACTCCCCAGTCATATAAACTGTCACGCCCCAGTCATATAAACATTCATGCACCAGTCCTATAAACTGACATGTCCCAGTCATATAAACTGTCACGCCCCAGTCATTTAAACTGTCACGCCCCAGTCATATAAACTGTCACGCCCCAGTCATATGAACTGTCACTCGCCAGTCATATAAACTGTAACGCCCCATTCATAGAAATTGTCACGCACCAGTCAAATAAACTGTCATGCACCAGTCATAAAAACGGTCATGCACCAGTTATATAAACTGTCACATCGCAGTCATATAAACTGTTATGCACAAGTCATATAAGCTGTCACGCACCAGTCATTTAAACTGTTACGCCCCAGTCATATAAACTGACAATCACCAGTCATATAAACTGTCATGCACCAGTCATTTCAACTGGTATGCACCAGTTATATAAACTGGCACGCGCCAGTCATATAAACTGTCACGCCCCAGTCATATAAACTGTCACACACCAGTCATATAAACTGTCACTCCCCAGTCATATAAACTGTCACGCACCAGTCATATAAACTGTCATGTGGCAGTCATATAAACTGTCAAACGCTAGTCATATAAACTGTCAAACGCTAGTCATATAAACTGTCACTGGCCGGTCATATAAAGTGTCACACGCCTGTCATATAAACTCTCATGCACAAGTCGTATCAACTGTCACGCCCTAGTTATATAAACTGTCAGGTGACAGTCTTATAAACTGTTATGCCCCAGTCATATCAACTGTCATGCACCAGTCATATAAACTGTCACTCTCCAGTCATATAGATTGTCACGCCCCAGTCCTATAATTTGTCACGGGCCTGGCATATAAACTGTTATGCGGCAGTCATATAAACTGTCATGCACGAGTCATATAAACTGTCACGCACCAGTCATATAAAATGTCACGCCCCAGTCATATAAACTGTCACGCACCAGTCATATAAACTGTCACGCCCCAGTCATATAAACTGTCATGCGTCAGTCATACAAACTGTCATGCGCCCGTCATATAAACTGTCACGACCCAGTCATATAAACTGTCATGCCCTATTCATATAAACTGTCAAGCCCCAGTCATAAGTAGTCACGCCCCAGTTATTTAAACTTTCACGGTCCAGTTATATAAACTGTCACTCCCCAATCATATAAACTGTCACGTCCCAGTCATATAAACTGTCACTTCCCATTCATATAAACGGTCACTGTTACAAACCCAAGTTCATCACCAGAGAATGGAGCAGTGACGTCAACGCCATCTGTGAGTCCGCTCCCGAAACCCCCACAACATGGACAACGTCATCTAGGGGCGACAGGAATATACCGGCAAGAGGCGCTAGATTCTAGTCCTAGTCGGCTCGAGAGGTAGCCGGTGCTGACCTCTAATGAGGTGGTGTTTAGCAAAGCAGCACCATCTGTCATAAGCGGAGTAGGGTGTAAGTGTCTAAGAGAGTAAGTGATGTTTCCCAGTGGTCCCATGTAGTATCCCAGTGTACTGATGACGTGTCTGTATTCACAGAGCCAACGTAGGGCTGCTGTGCTGTAAGAAGAGTCAGTCTACCCAAGGCAGCCAAAGTCTCTACACCAGTCTGCTTCACAGAAGCAGTGAGTCGCCGCCGGACGAGAACTGTAGTGTGTTCAACTGTCTGTGACGGGATTCTGCCGTACCCGGGGCTGGCTTGTGGAAGGGACAACCGACTGTGGTGACAACACACCCCCAGTCATGTAAAGTGTCATGCTGTAGTCATATGAACTGTCTCTCCTCAGTCATATAAACTGTCACACACCAGTCATATAAACTGTCACGCTCTTGTCATATAAAATGTCATACACTATTCATATAAACTGTCATGCACCAGTCATATAAACTGTCATGCACCACTCATATAAGCTGTCACGTGCCAGTCATACAAACTGTCACGCACTAGTCACATAAACTGTCACGCACCAGTCACATAAACTGTCACGCACCAGTCACGTAAACTGTCACGCACCAGTCACATAAACTGTCACGCACCAGTCACATAAACTGTCATGCACCAGTCATATAAACTGTCAATTACAATAAACGGGGATGATAACTTTCACTCACTCGGGCCCTCGCAGCCCTGAACCACCGACCCCACGGACTGGAGACAGTCGGATACATAAAACACTGCACCCGGAGTAGGATACATGACACTGTACCCGGAGTAGAATACATAAGACACTAAACCTGGAGTAGGATACATGACACTGTACCTGGAGTAGGATACATAAGACGCTGTACCCGGAGTAGAATACATAAGACACTAAACCTGGAGTAGGATACATGACACTGTACCTGGAGTAGGATATATAAGACACTGAACCTGGAGAAGGATACATAAGACACTGTAGCCGGAGTAGGATACATAAGACACTGTACCCGGAGTAGGATACATAAGAGACTGTACCCGTAGTAGGATACATAAGATACTGTACCTGGAGTAGGATACATAAGACACTGTACCCGTCCCTGGTACTCTACTAGGTCATCACACTCTTACTAATGACAATAAACACAAAATTCACTTGAGTAACTTACGCACTACGACCCACGTCTGTCTTCAGTAGACAGTCATGCGAGACAATCTTTCTTGCAGTGATACAACCCCCAGCAGGACAATGGTTCACAAGTGTCGCAACACCTGAGGTGAGCACTCGCACCACAGGTGTGAGCGCTCACCAGACCTCCTCTCTATGCTCGCGCTGCTACCACATTATTTGATTATCTTCGTCACCCTTGGGTAGGTGCTCAGCGGCACCGCAGCTGCGCAGCGGCATCGCAGCTGCGAGGCAGCTGTCCTCATGCTTTACCTCAAAGGACAAGATACAAGGTGCAAGAAATCCATCTAAGCTAGCCTAAAGATGCATAAAAAAACATTTAATTAATTGTGTGAGCTGCTACTTTTCATAGTTGATACCTGGTTTATGGGGTTCTGGGAGTTCTTCTACTCCCCAAGCCCGGCCCGAGGCCAGGCTTGACTTGTGAGAGTTTGGTCCACTAGGCTGATGCTTGGAGCGCCCAGCAGGCCCACATATCCACCACAGCCCGGTTGGTCCAGCACTCCTTGGAGGAAACAATCTAGTTTCCTCTTGAAGATGTCCACGGTTGTTTACTTACTTGTTGTTTACTTAGTTGTTTACTTAGTATTTCCTAATTTATGCGATGGGGACCATAACGTACAAAGTGAGACGTATTATCCAAGACGACGAGTTTTTTACACTCGCTTCATTTGATCCAGCAACATTTTTGTAAATTATTCACCAAAGTACTGTACAACAAGCAATTCCCAGGAGCACAAGAATATCTAGCCTAGCCCAACACCCTTACCTAACACACCCTAATACACCCTTACTTAACACACCCTAATCTAACACACCCTAACCTAACACACCCTAATAAACCCTCACCTAATTCACCCCTCACCTAACACCCTAATATAAAACACCCTAACCTAACACAACCTAACCTAATACACCCTATTAGTGAACTGAACAGGAGGTAGTGTAGCCCTGTTGCTATAGCTACACAGGGTGAACTGATTGGGAGGTGGTATAGCCCTGTTGTTACAGGTACACAGGCGATTACTTCAGCTTTACAGGTTGAACTGAGCGGGAGGTGGTGTAGCCCTGTTGCTATAGCTACACAGGGTGAACTATTTGAGAGGTGGTGTAGACCTGTTGCTATACGAACACAGAAGACTACTACAGCAACACAAGGTTAGCTGAGCAGGTGTTGTAGCCCGGTTGCTACAGCTACACAGGAGATTACTACAGCTACACAGGGTGAACTGAGCGGGAAGTGGAGTTGCACTGGTGCTAAAGCTGCAAGGGAGATTAGTACAGCTACACAGGGTGAATTAAGCGAGAGGCGGTACATATATTCCTGTTGTTACATCTACATAGGGTTAACTGTTTGGGATGTGATGTTGCCCTGTTGCTACAGATACACAAGAGGGTGAACTGAAGGGGAAGTGGTATAGCCCCGTTGCTACAGCTACACAGATCTACAACGTTCTAAAGGATTCCTTACACAGGTTTTCTGTTGCTTAGGTACTCCCTTATCCAGTGGAGTACCTTCCCTTTCACTCTTGTCTGCATCTCCAGCTTGTGCACTAGTTTCTTATGCACTACTGTGTCAAAGGCTTTCAAACAATCCAAAAATATGCAGTTTGCCCAGTCCTCTCTATCCTGCCTACTTTTTTTTCCCTGGTCATAGAAATGCAATTAAAAAGGTTAGGCTTGATTTACCATTCCTGAACCCATGCTGATATTGTAATACAAAGTTCTTTCGCTCCAGATGTTCCACTGCTTCTTTCGCACAATCTTCTCCATCAGATTGTACTGAATGCAACTTAGGGACACTGACCTGTAGTTCAGTGCCTCCCGTCTATCACCCTTCTAAAATATTGGAACTGCATTAGCTATAATCCAAATTTTTAGCAGTACACCTGTTGAGAGTGGCAGGCACAGAGCTTCTGCTCCTTCCTTTAGTGTCCATGGTGAGAATCCATCTGGGCCTATAGCCTTTGTCACGTCCAAATCTAACAGATGCTTCCTCTACACCACCACTGATAATCACAAACCCTTCTAATTGTGTCTGGTTAGTTATTCCCTCTCTTATTTCAGGGACTTCTCCTTGCTCTGATGTGAAGACCTCCTTGAATTTTTTACTGAGTTCCTCGCACACTTCCTTGTCGTTTGAAGTGAATCTGTCTGTTCAGTTTCATTACCTGTTCATTCACTCTTGTTTTCATTCTAATATGGCTATGCAACATTTTTGTTTGAGTCTTTGCCTTGCTCGCTGTCATTTTCATATTGCCTCTCTGCCTCACTTCTCACCCTCACGTATTCATTCCTGGCGTTCTGGTGTCTTTCTCTGCTCTCTAGTGTCCAGTTATTTCTATAGTTTCTCCACGCCCTTGTACTTAGTTGCTTTGCTAGCTTACATCTTCGACCGGTTAAACCATGGGTTTCTCGTCTGCATTTCATTTTCTCCTTGATGTAGCCCTGTTGCTACAGCTACACAGGGTGAACTAAGTGGGAGGTGGTGTAGCTTGGTAGCAACAGCTACACAGGGTGAACTGAGCGGGAGGAAATGTAGCCCAGTTGCAACATATTCACAGCAGATTACTACAGCTACACAGGATGAACTGAGCGGGAGGTGGTGTAGCCCTGTTGCTACAGGTACACAGGTTTTACTGAGGGGGGGGGGGTGTAGCCCTGTTGCTAAAGTTTCAAAGGAGATAACTACAGGTACTCGGGTTGAACTGAGCGGGAGGTGGTGTAGACCTATTGTTACAGCTACACAGGAGATTACTACAGCTTCACAGGTGAACTGAGTGGGAGGTGGAGTAGCTCTTCTGTTTCACCTACACAGGGTGAACTGAACAGGTGGTGTAGCTCTGTTACTACAGCTACACAGGGTGAACTGAACAATAGGTGATTTAGCTCTGTTGCTACAGCATCGAAGGAGATTACTTTGGCTACACAGGTTCAACTGAGCTGGAAGTGGTAGCTCCCTGGTTCTACATTGGAGAATACAACAGCTACACAGTATGAACAAAGCTAGAGTTGGTGTAGCTCTGTTGCTTCAGCTACAGAGCTGAAGCTACAGGGTATTATTGGCTGAACATATCCGGTAATATTATTATTTGAGTGATTTTGATTACAGGTGTAACAGGTGCAGGCTCTGAGCACGTGTGCAGCAGGTGTCCGTGGTGTTCCTTGTTTTACAATCACTTCTACTTCACAGTGTTTTTTGCTCCACAATCTCTCCTACTTCACAGTGTTCCTTGTATCACAATCACTCCTTCTTCCCAGTATTTCTTATTTCACAGTCTCTCCTACTTCACAGTGTTCCTTCCTTCATAATCACTCCTACTTCAGTGTTCCTTGCTTCACAATCTCTCCTGCTTCAGTGTTCCTTCCTTCACAATATCTCTTACTTCACAGTGTTCCTTGCTTCACAATCTCTCCTACTTCTCAGTGTTCCTTCCTTCACAATCTCTCCTACTTCACAGTGTTCCTTGCTTCACAATCTCTCCAACCTCACAGTCACATTCCGAGGAAGTGTATGCCTCTGACATACACTGTCTCTGAATACATCACGAAGAAGTGTAAGGAGGCAGTAGACAAGTTTATCCCAGCCCAAAAGAAAAGAAATAAAATCAGATGAGAAACCCATGGTTTAGTTAGAGATGTAAGGTAGCTAAGCAACTAAGTAAAATAGCATGGAGAAAGTATAGAAATAACAGTACACTTGAGAGCAGAGAAGAATACCAGAGAGCCAGGAATGAATACGTCAGGGTGAGAAGAATCGCAGAAGGGCAATATGAAAACGGCATAGCAAGCAAGGCAAAGACTCAACCTAAATTGCTGCACAGCTACATCAGGAGAAAAACAACAGTGAAACATTGTTTTTAATGAAACTAAGGATAAGGGCAGACAGATTCACTCCAAACGACAAGGATGTGTGAGAGGAACTCAATAAGAAATTCCAGGAAGTCTTCACAGTAAAGCCAGGAGAAGTTCCAGAGATTAGAGAAGGAATAGTTAACCAGGCACCACTAGAAGAGTTTGAAATTGCCAGGGGGAGATGTAAGGAAGCTTTTAGTAGAGTTGGATGTGACAAAGGCTATAGGCCCGGATGGAATATCGCCAACAATACTAAAGGAAGGAGCAGAAGCACTGTGCCTTCCACTCTCCATGGTGTATAAGAAATCACTGATAACAGGTGAACTGCCAAATATTTGATAGATGGCAAACCTAGTCCAGATATTCAAGAAGAGGGATAGACAAAAGGCTATGAACTACAAGCTATCCCTAATTTCTATACCATGCAAGTTAATGGAGAAGATTGTGTGAAAAAAGCTAGAGGATCATCTGGAGCGAAGGAACGCTGTAACACAACACCAACATGGTTTTAGGGATGGCCCGTCATACCTCACAGGACTAATTGAATTCTACGATCAGGCAACAAGAATCAGGCAAGAAAGAGAGGGGTGGGCAGATTGCATATTTTTGGATTGCCAGAAAGTCTTCGACACAGTACGACACCAGAGACTAGTGCGAAAACTGGAGATGCAAGCAGGAGTGAATGGGAAGGTACTCCATTGGATAAGGGAGTACCTATGCAACAGAAGACAGCGAGTCACTGTGAGGGGTGAGGCCTCAGACTATAGAGGAGTCACCATTGGAGTCGGGCAGGGTTCAGTCCTTGGACCTTTTCTGTTTCTGATATATGTAAATGATCTCCCAGAGGGTATAGAATCGTTCCTCTCATTGTTTGCTGATGATGCGAAAATTATGAGCAGGATTAAAACAAAGTATGATATTAGGAGGCTACAGGATGACCTAGACAGACTGAATGAATAGTCCAACAAATGGCTACTAAAGTTAAATCCGAGTAAATGCAAGGTAATGAAACTAGACGGTGGAAACAAGACGCCAGACACAGGATACCGAATGGGAGATGAAGTACTTCATGAAACGGACAGAGAGAAAGATATAGGTGTTGATATCACACCAAACCTGTCTCCTGAAGCACACATAAAAAGTACTACTTCTGCGGCATACAGAGGCTGGATAACTTCAGAACTGTCTTCACGAACCTGTGTAAAGAATCATTCAGAAACTTGTACTCTAAATATGTAAGAATAATCCTGAGTATGCGGCCCCAGCATGGAGCCCGTACCTTGTCAAGCACAAGACGAAGCTGGAAAAAATTTAGAGGTATGTCACTAGGCAATTCCCAGAACAAAGAGGCATGAGTTACGAGGAAAGGCTGCGTGAGATACACCACACGACACTGGAAGACAGAAGAGTAAGGGAAGATATGATCACCACCTACAAAAATATCAGAGGAATTGCCAGGATAGATAAGGATAAACTTTTGAATACGGGTGGTACGCGATCAAGGGAACACAGGTGGAGACTGAGTACCCAAATGAGGCAAATAGAAAGAACTTTTTCAGTGTCAGAGTAGTTAACAGGTGGAATGCATTAGGCAGTTATGTGTTGGAGGCTGACTCCATACACAGTTTCAAATGTAGATATAATAGAGTCCAGTAGGCTTAAGAACCTGTACACAAGAGTCAGAGCTAACCCCCGCAAGCACAACTAGGTGAGTACAACTAGGTGCCCCGGACACTGCCTCGGACATGGACTGACTCTAACATACACTGACTGACATATACTAACTGACATGAACTGCCTCTGAAAACATTCCCTTTGACATACACGGCCTCGAACACGGTGACAAACACTTTCTCTGACATACACAGTTTCTGACATACACTGTGTCTGGCATACACTGCCACGGACATACACTGTCTCTGGCATACACTGCCACGGACATACACTGTCTCTGGCATACACTGCCACGGACATACACTGTCTCTGACATACACTGCCTCGGACATACACTGTCTCTGGCATACACTGCCTCGGACCTATGTGGGAACCGACCTGTGAGATTTATATTTATTTAATTTATATGAATTTATATTTACGTTAATTTATATACTTCGATAGCAATTTGTATAATGATAAGTGGACTGTATTTCTGCAATAATCTCATAATCTCACAAATCGATCCTCTACACATTAGGGGGGTTTATATTATTTATATATATATATATGCAGCCAATCAAATTACAGTATTAACTACATACATTGAAAAGGTTCCTTATCTTATAGTACAGCAGGCCTTAGTCCAAACAGGTATAACTAGGATGTAGACACCAAATTATCCTCTTTGAGGTAGCTTCCATCACCCAGTAACTGGTGCACAAAGTCTTGCTTCCTCGTCTTGACCTGTCAAAAGGGCGCTAGCTGTAAAGCCAGATACCTATATATGACAAGCTATGTCAGAGAAAATACTGTACATGCAACAATGAAGACCTGGCTTAATTACCTTTAGTTTGAGGCTATCTCGTGCTCTAACCGGCTAACCCTACCCAATGACATTAATGGCCACTAATGATAGATAATGGGTTTCGGAAAGAACACTTAACTTGATTTGTTGACAGCGTGTTGAAGATGGTACACCTTTGGTTTCCATAACACTACGTCCAAGTAAAATTAACAGGAGCCGTATTTGCTCCTGTGAGCCTCTGGTCTCAGTATCAACAATGGCAATGTCTAACACTCCATACTGTTGACGCTACTGGCCGACATTGTCCAGATATGATAGGAGCCGAATTTGCTCCACACGTCTCGGAGGTGACACAACAATGGCTGCCCTCCTTCCCCACTGACGCCTGGCTTACATTGTCCAGATTTCAGAAAGTGATAGAAGGGTCACATTTACTCTACTTTAATATTGATAATTAAGTTAATTTATATAAGATGTTTTTATGACGGTAAAGTCCAAAGACTAATGTATTTAAGAATAATTCCCACCATAATAGGTGGAGAATATAATAATATGTGGTGATGATATTCCGTTTTCTATAGACGGTAATTCCAGTATAAGTTACGTTTTCTATAGGTTAACTTGTTTATACAACACAGCTACAATTATCTGTATGTATGATATATTAAATGGTGTCGGATTTTCCGACATAATTCCCCAGGGGCTGCTCACGGGTCGAAGTCCTATTTAGAACAGACGAACACCGATACTCCTCCTTCGAATTATTAGATTAATTTGATGTTAGTAGTTAGTAATCACACATTTGTGTGTCTGATCGTACAGGACGGATGTCCCGTACTAGAGCTGCAGGGGTTAGAAGTCTAATGCGATTTCATTTCCCTGTCAACTCTTGAAAGGCTAATATTCAAGCCTAATTACATATTATTTAACCCAGAAGACTGGATGTGATCAAGTACTACAGTCAAGTATGATTCAGGGACTGCAGTGAGATCAGTGACATTAGATATAACTTGAAGTTTCTTCAGGTAACTGGTCACTGATATATAAACACTGAGGCCCATGGAATACATCTTGATTAAATAATAAATGTATCAAATCAGTCATCAGATTTATTGGGGTTTAATTTAGTTAATTGATTCAGAAGATTGAATAGCTCATCATTAAAGTAAAGTATGGTTCTGAGACTGCAGTGGGTTCAGTGACATTGGTCGCAGTGACGTGTAGCTGTTTTAGGCTACTGTTCACTGATTTGCCACTGAGGCCTCATGAAATCATCTTCAGCTTCAAATGATGATACTAACATCAACCTCTGTTGTATAGTCAGCTGTAATCTCCTTAGTATAATGCTACTGGAGAAATATAATCAGCTGACAAATTTAGATTTCTACTGGTATTGTGTATCTGCAGGCATAGGTCTCCTCAGGCTTGATACTGGGCCTGAGAGTAATTTACCTCCTGCAGAGTTTAACATGGTTATACCCTGATATTTAGTAGGGCTACCGATGAATCGATGACAATAGTCTGTCCCCACAAGGAGAGCTATTTGGCATTTGATTTGCACAAATTTACCTGCAGCTGCTTGATAATAGCTTTCCAGGTCAGCATAATCAACTTGAGATTGTTGTGACAAATCTTCACATTTCTTGATCTGTCTTGTTAAGTGGCCTTTAAGACCTGCAAGGGTTCTTTTCATTCTCCCTGCATTATCCATACTGGCTAGTTGGTGAAGCCTTGTGGGGCTTGTACTTGGGCTGCTCATAATACTGAACAAGCACTGATGGTAGCCTAGGGTAAATTCTGCACTCGCTAGGCTGTAATCCTACCTCTACTAGAGGTTAGCACTTAAAATTAATACACATTATATATATATACAATCATACACACTAATGATTTGAGTGACAAACCAGTGTCACTGGAAGTACCTTTAGGTTAGCTCCTCTATATCACCCTAGGATGGTAGAGACACTAATTAATCACTCAAAGGTGTAATGATCATAAGTAAATTATTATATATACAACTCAATTCGAGTTGATAAAAATTACACCCAAAATAGGGTCTGGACCATTCATTAATGGTGTTAGGTTGATCAATATAGTACAACTGACTATGGTAATAATGGGACTAGGATGAGCAATAATAGTTCAACTAGTCATTGGTAATATTCTACCCTGTTGTGGGTTGGCAATTAGTAAATATTATACTGTGATCACTAGTGCAATATATATTAAATAATTCTCTATTTTGGAGAAATAATATATACAATTATTGATAATAGCCTCTTAATTAGCCTCTATGAAACTTCTAATATTATCTAGAAGTATTAAATATTATTAGTGACCTCCCGAAATAAAGTCCACAAAATTCGTGGATAATCTCTCGCGAAATTTAACACCACGAAATCCGTGAACAATATCGCGAAGACATTGTCACTAATTTGGCTGGCTTCAATATTAGCACTGTCATTTCACAGAATAACACGCCACCAAATATCTGTGGGTGTCCATGAAACCGCTGACGAAGCTGATCTGAACTGAGCGGGGCTCGTGAACTCGCACGAGTCAACGCCGCCGTCATTGACTGCTGGCTTTGTTTAAATAACACTGCACTAGTATATTTAATGAATCCACTGGTTAACTGGTTCATCCGGTACTAAGATGACCAAATGTGGGTTCATAGGATCAAATAATCCGTCATCCGGTTCAAAGATGACCAAATATTGTGGGAACCGACCTGTGAGATTTATATTTATTTAATTTATATGAATTTATATAGAATTTATATTTACGTTAATTTATATACTTCGATAGCAATTTGTATAATGATAAGTGGACTGTATTTCTGCAATAATGTCATAATCTCACAAATCGATCCTCTACACATTAGGGGGGTTTATATTATTTATATATATATATATATATGCAGCCAATCAAATTACAGTATTAACTACATACATTGAAAAGGTTCCTTATCTTATAGTACAGCAGGCCTTAGTCCAAACAGGTATAACTAGGATGTAGACACCAAATTATCCTCTTTGAGGTAGCCTCCATCACCCAGTAACTGGTGCACAAAGTCTTGCTTCCTCGTCTTGACCTGTCAAAAGGGCGCTAGCTGTAAAGCCAGATACCTATATATGACAAGCTATGTCAGAGAAAATACTGTACATGGAACAATGAAGACCTGGCTTAATTACCTTTAGTTTGAGGCTATCTCGTGCTCTAACTGGCTAACCCTACCCAATGACATTAATGGCCACTAATGATAGATAATGGGTTTCGGAAAGAACACTTAACTTGATTTGTTGACAGCGTGTTGAAGATGGTACACCTTTGGTTTCCATAACACTACGTCCAAGTAAAATTAACAGGAGCCGTATTTGCTCCTGTGAGCCTCTGGTCTCAGTATCAACAATGGCAATGTCTAACACTCCATACTATTGACGCTACTGGCCAACATTGTCCAGATATGATAGGAGCCGAATTTGCTCCACACGTCTCGGACTTGACACAACAATGGCTGCCCTCCTTCCCCACTGACGCCTGGCTTACATTGTCCAGATTTCAGAAAGTGATAGAAGGGTCACATTTACTCTACTTTAATATTGATAATTAAGTTAATTTATATAAGATGTTTTTATGATGGTAAAGTCCAAAGACTAATGTATTTAAGAATAATTCCCACCATAAAAGGTGGAGAATATAATAGTATGTGGTGATGATATCCCGTTTTCTATAGACGGTAATTCCACTACAAGGTACGTTTTCTATGGGTTAACTTGTTTATACAACACAGCTACAATTATCTGTATGTATGATATATTAAATGGTGTCGGATTTTCCGACAACATACACTGTCTCGGACATACACTGCCTCGGACATACACTGTCTCTGGCATACACTGCCTCGGACATACACTGTCTCTGGCATACACTGCCTCGGACATACACTGCCTCGAACATACACTGTCTCTGGCATACACTGCCTCGAACATACACTGTCTCTTACATACACTGCCTTGGACATACACTGTCTCTGACATACACTGTCTCTGACATACACTGCCTCGAACATACACTGTCTCTGACATACACTGCCTCGGACATACACTGTCCCTGACATACACTGCAATGAACATACACTGTCTCTGACATACACTGCCACGGACATACACTGTCTCTGACATACACTGCCACGGACATACACTGTCTCTGACATACACTGCCACGGACATACACTGTCTCTGACATACACTGCCACGGACATACACTGTCTCTGACATACACTGCCACGGACATACACTGTCTCTGACATACACTGCCTCGGACATACACTGTCCCTGACATACACTGCCTCGGACATACACTTACCCTGACATACACTGCCTCGGACATACACTGTCACTGACATACAGTGCCTCGGACATTCACTGTCCCTGACATACACTGCCCTGGACAAACACTGACCCTGACATACACTGCCTCGGACATACAGGGCATCGACCATGCACTGTCTGTGATATACAATGCCTCAAACATACACTGCCTCTGACATACACTGTCTGTGACATACAATGCCTCAAACATACACTGCCTCTGACATACACTGCCTCGGACATACACTGTCACTGACATGCACTGCCCCTGACATACACTGCCGCGGACATACACTGTATCTGACATACAGTGCCTCAAACATACACTGACGCTGACATACACTGCCTCGGACATACGGGGAATTGATAGGGTGGACAAAGACAAACTCTTTAGCACGGGTGGAACACGAACAAGAGGACACACGTGGAAACTTAGTTCCCAGATGAGACACTGAGACGTTAGAAAGAACTTTTTCAGTGTCTGGGTAGTTAACAAACGGTATGCATTAATGTGTTGTGGTAGAGGCTGACACCATACACAGTTTCAAATATAGATATGATAGAGTCTAATGCTCTCAGGAACCTGTACACCAGTTGATTGACAGTTGAAAGGCGGGACCAAAGAGCCAGACCTCAACCCCCGCAAACACAACTAGGTGAGTACAGGGGCTGGGTGAAAGAGTGGACAGCGCTCTAGACTTGTGGACCTAGGGACCGGGGTTCGATCCCCGCACGCGGCGGAGACAGATAGGCAGAGTTTTCTTAACCCTGACGCACCTGTTACCTAGCAGTATATAGGTACCTGGAAATTACACAGCTGCTACGAGTTGCTTCCTGTGTGTGTGTGTGTGTGTGTGTGTGTGTGTGTGTGTGTGTGTGTGTGTGTGTGTGTGTGTGTGTGTGTGTACTCACCTAGTTGTGCTTGCGGGGATTGAGCTCTGGCTCTTTGGTCCCGCCTCTCAACCGTCAATCAATAGGTGTACAGATTCCTGAGCCTATTGGGCTCTATCATATCTACACTTGAAACTGTGTATGGAGTCAGCCTCCACCACATCACTTCCTAATGCATTCCATTTGTCAACCACTCTGACACTAAAAAAGTTCTTTCTAATATCTCTGTGGCTCATTTGGGCACTAAGTTTCCACCTGTGTCCCCTAGTGCGTGTGCCCCTTGTGTTAAATAACCTGTCTTTATCAACCCTGTCGATTCCCTTGAGAATCTTGAATGTGGTGATCATGTCCCCCCTAACTCTTCTGTCTTCCAACGATGTGAGGTTTAACTCCCGTAGTCTCTCCTCGTAGCTCATACCTCTCAGCTCGGGTACTAGTCTGGTGGCAATTCTTTGAACCTTTTCCAGTTTAGTCTTATGCTTGATTAGATATGGACTCCGTGATGGAGTGCATATCAGAGTGTGTGTGTGTGTGTGTGTGTGTGTGTGTGTGTGTGTGTGTGTGTGTGTGTGTGTGTGTGTGTGTGTGTGTGTATGTTTAGACGAAATTTTTTTTTTAGCAGTTAGTAACAGTTGATTGATTGGCAGTTGCGAGGCGGGCCGAAAGAGTTGAGCTCAACCCCCGCAACTACAACTAGGTGAATACAACTAGGTGAATACACTGTCGCTGACATACACTGCCTCGGACATACACTGTCTCTGGCATACACTGCGTCTGACATACACTACCACTGACACACTGTCTCTGAAATATACTGTCTCTGACATATACTGTCTTTGACATATACTGTCTCTGACATATACTGTCGCTGACATATACTGTCTCTGACATATACTGTCGTTGACATACTCTGTCTCTGACATATACTGTCTCTGACATATACTGTCTCTGACATATACTGTCTCTGACATAAACTGTCTCTGACATATACTGTCTCTGACATACTTTGTCTCTGACATATACTGTCACTGACATATACTGACTCTGACATATACTGTCTCTGACATATACTGTCTCTGACACATACTGTCTGTGACATATACTTTCTCTGACATAAACTGTCTCTGACATTCTCTGTCTCTGACATAAACTGTCTCTGACATATACTGTCACTGACATAAACTGTCGCTGACATAAACTGTCCCTGACATATACTGCCACTGACATAAACTGTCTCTGACATATACTGACTCTGACATATACTGTAACTGACATGAACTGTCGCTGACATAAACTGTCTCTGACATAAACTGCCTTTGACATATACTGTCTCTGATATAAACTGTCTCTGACATATACTGTTTCTGACATATACTGTCTCTGACATATACTGTGTGACATAAACTGTTGCTGACATAACTATCTCAGACATAAACTGTCTCTGACATATACTGTCTCTGACATATACTGTCTCTGACATATACTGTCGCTGACATATACTGTGTGTGACATAAACTGTTGCTGACATAACTGTCTCAGACATAAACTGTCCCTGACATATACTGTCTCTGCCATATACTGTCTCTGACATAAACTGTCCCTGACATATACTGTCTCTGCCATATACTGTCTCTGACATAAACTGTCTCTGACATACAGTGATTCAAACATTCACGTCCTCTGACATTCACTGACTCAAAAATACATTGTCTTTGACATATACTGTCTCTGACATATACTGTCTCTAACACATACTGTCTCTGCCATATACTGTCTCTGACATACTCTGTCTCTGACATATACTGTCTCTGACATATACTGTCTCAGACATAAACTGTCTCTGATATAAACTGTCTCTGATATAAACTGTCTCTGACATAAACTCTCTGACATATACTGTCTCTGACATAAACTGTCCCTGACATACAGTGATTCAAACATTCACTTCCTCTGACATTCACTGATTAAAAAATACATTGTCTCTGACATATATTGTCTCTGACATATATTGTCTCTGACATATATTGTCTCTGACATATATTGTCTCTGACATATACTGTCTCTGACATATATTGTCTCTGACATATATTGTCTCTGACATATATTGTCGCTGACATATACTGTCTCTGACATATACTGTCTCTGACATATATTGTCTCTGACATATATTGTCTCTGACATATATTGTCGCTGACATATATTGTCTCTGACATATACTGTCTCTGACATATATTGTCTCTGACATATATTGTCTCTTGACATATATTGTCGCTGACATATACTGTCTCTGACATATACTGTCTCTGCCATTTACTGTGTCTGACATACACTGTCCCTGACTAAACATAATGTACACACAATCTACACAATTTGTATTCCGTACACAGACGGAATACAAATAAAGGCGTACAGCTGTAGGAATGAATAGCAAACCATCTGCACACGACAACAATTTCGGAACTGCTTTTTTTATAAAGGATTTTTCAAGAAGCATATCATGAAGTAATATAGGCAGTCAGGGTGAACTGAGGGATAGTTGATACAGCTATACACAAAATAACTACAGCTACAAAGGATGAACTGAGCGTGAGGTGGTGTAGCCCTGTTGCCACAGCTACACAGGGTAAACTGAGCGTGAGGTGGTGTAGCCCTGTTGCCACAGCTACACAGGGTAAACTGAGCGTGAGGTGGTGTAGCCCTGTTGCCACAGCTACACAGGGTGAACTGAGCGTGAGGTGGTGTAGCCCTGTTGCCACAGCTACACAGGGTGAACTGAGCAGGAGGTGGTGTAGCCCTGTTGCCACAGCTACACAGGGTAAACTGAGCGTGAGGTGGTGTAGCCCTGTTGCCACAGCTACACAGGGTAAACTGAGCGTGAGGTGATGTAGCCCTGTTGCCACAGCTACTCAGGGTGAACTGAGCGGGAGGTACTTACCTTGTTGTATTTACCTTGTTGTGCTTGCGGGGTTGACCTCTAGCTCTTTTGTCCCGCCTCTCAACTGTCAGTCAACTGGTGTACAGTTTTCTGAGCCTACTTGGCTTTATCATACTTTCATTTGAAACTGTGTATGGAGTCTGCCTCCACCACATCATTACTTAATGCATTCCATTTGTTAACTACTCTGACTCTAAAAAAAATTATTTCTAAAAAATAATGAAATAAAAAAATTCTGTTTCTGATATATTTAAATGATCTCCCAGAGGGTATAGAATCATTCCTCTCATTGTTTGCTGATGATGCGAAAATTATGAGGAAGATTAAAACAAAGGATGATAGTAGGAGGCAACAAGATGACCTAGACAGACTGAATGAATGGTCCAACAAATGGCTACTAAAGCTCAACCCGAGTAAATGCAAGGTATGCATTGCATTTAGGACGTGATTAGTAGGGAGCCGGTCGGCCGAGCGGACAGCACGCTGGACTTGTGATCCTGTGGTCCTGGGTTTGATCCCAGGCGCCGGCGAGAAACAATGGGCAGAGTTTCTTTCACCCTATGCCCCTGTTACCTAGCAGTAAAATAGGTACCTGGGTGTTAGTCAGCTGTCACAGGCTGCTTCCTGGGGGTGGAGGCCTGGTCGAGGACCGGGCCGCGGGGACACTAAAAAGCCCCGAAATCATCTCAAGATAACCTCAAGATAAGGATGATAAAAACGTTGGAGCAACAGGCAGGAGTAAAAGGGAAGGTGCTCCAGTAGATAAGGGAATACTTGAGCAACAGGAAACAGCAAGTAACTATAAGGTGTGAATGATAGATGAAATTGTTTCTGTAATAATCTAAGATGAGGTCTGTAAAGACCTTTTGTGTCCTCTGTAATGCTTTTTGCGCTACTGCTCACAGGATGAGTATGGGGTGCACAATAAACTAGCCGCCTTCAGCGGCAACAGTCAGTAACTGGGAGGGGGGGAGACATCAGAGTGGCAGGATGTCACCAGCGGAGACCCACAGGCCTCAGTACTTGGACCCATCAGTAGTGAAGTTAAGGACTAGAACTATGTACACCATCTGCCCAGGTGGGCGTAATGGGCCCAGCTGGGCAGCTGCTGCAAGGTACATAGCCCTCAAGGTATGTGGGGGGATTTTCCCGGATGTTTTGGTGCACGTTGGACACGTGTCAGCATCCGGTGTCTTGTTACGCAGTAGGGTTTGATGGGGGGGGGGGGTTATCTTTGGGGGTAAGAGAGTATGTGGTTGTATGAGGGGTATGTGGGGAGGTAAGGAATAGGAGGAGAATAGGGGAATAGGAGTAAATTGAATATGTACGGGTGTTTGCTGTATATATCTCTACACATAATCCTATGTGTAGAGATATATAGTTTGATTAATAGATGATCCTAAGTTGGCTATGTACAGGGGGGAGGGGGGAGGGTGACTACATGTCCTGGATATGCTGAGGGGTGA